>NC_041389.1:155016660-155121212 GCF_002162155.2 Triticum dicoccoides
CCCTTTGTTGATAATGATGCATATGTAGATAGTTCTGATGTAAGTCTTGCTGGGTACATTTGTACTCACGTTTGCCTATTTATGTTTTTGCAGAGAGACTTCGGTCTCGCTAGTAGTTTCGCGTGGACTTCGACGTTTAGCTTGTTACCTCAGCTACGATCTTGTGCCCTCGGCAGGATCTGATAGATAGTCAGGCTTCTCGGCCTTTTTCATTTATAGATGTCTGTACCCAGACATGATAGCTTCCGCTTGTGCTTTGACTTGTATGCTCTGATTGTTGGGTCGTGAGACCCATGTTTGTAATATCTCGCTCCTCGGAGCCTATTGATTAAAATACTTGAGTTGTAGAGTCATGTTGTGATGCCATGTTGTATTTGCACATATCGAGCATATTGTGTGTATGTTATTGAAATGCTTGGTATGTGTGGGATCTGACAACCTAGTTGTTTATCCCTGGTAGCCTCTCTTACCGGGAAATGTCTCCTAGTGTTTCCACCGAGCCATGGTAGCTTGCTACTGCTCCGGGACACTTAGGCTGGCCGGCATGTGTCCTTCTTCGTTCCTGTGTCTGTCCCTTCGGGGAAATGTCACGCGATGAATACCGGAGTCCTGTTAGCCCGCTACAGCCCGGTTCACCGGAGTCCTGCTAGCCCAGTGCTACAGCCTGGATTCACTCGCTGATGACCGACACGTTCAATGCTGGGTCATGGATGCCTGTCCCTGTAAGTCTGTGCCACTTTGGGTTTACGACTAGCCATGTCAGCCCAGGCTCCTTATCATATGGATGCTAGCGACACTGTCATATACGTGTGCCAAAAGGTGCAAACGGTCCCGGGCAAAGGTAATGCGACACCCGTGGGGATACCGTGCGTGAGGCCGCAAAGTGATATGAGGTGTTACATGCTAGATCGATGTGGCATTGAGTCGGGGTCCTGACAGCGTTGGTATCAGAGCTTGACTGCCTGTAGGATTACCAAGCCAAACTGGTCGAAGTTGAGTCTAGAAATTCTTTAGTTATATAAGGGAATTGATTGTGGGATGGAACGTAAGGCTCTTTTTACTCCTTATACCTCATGCCCTTCTGATCTGAGTCATCTTATCTTTCCTGCGGGGATTAAGAACTAGGCTATCTCTTCTTTCTATTAGGATCACGTGTTACTAATCAGTAGACTTATAAGATTGTTGGATTTAAGTCTCAGTTCAGTTCCTACTACTTCCGTATGTTAATTGTTGATCTCGGAACCTTGATATTGTGCTTCTGAGTGGTTATGCCACCATTTTTGTGATTCTCTCAAATCTTTTTGAGCAATTATAGCCGTTATGCTGTCCGAGTCATCCCAGGTTTCTAAATAGTCCGATGCATTTGCAAATCCCTTCCTTCTGTTTCCGATGTTCCCATGGGCCAGATTAACCACACTAATCGGTGTGTTGAGGTAATTATTGCCTCGACATATATGTTGGAATTATTATTATGACCCTAAGTGCTTAGGGGATCATCTAGTGGTCTAGCCATGATTTGTGTCCTAGTGTGAAGATTCTGGCCTTTATTCTCGGAAGCATCCCGTGATGCTACTTAGTAGTAGGTATTCTACTCCTGGGTTCTGAACCCGAGATTCACTCTACCTACTTCATGTTGATAGTAATTGCTAGTGCCTTTAGGATATTATTAACCTTTGCGATAGTCCTTGAAGTCCGTGGTATCTTCTTCTTCCAAATACCATGAACTACTTATGGCAGATGTTTATTGGATCAAAAAAAATCACAATTAGAGTACTCTTGAGGAGTTCTCCATTCATAAATCGTGACTCTGCCAGTTCTACCTTTCTGCATGGGTTATCCGGAAGAAATATGTTGAACTTGGTTCGACATACTAATCTATGCATCCACAACTCAGAAAGTTATATGTTCCTTTGAGTTGTTCTCTTTAGTTGCATTCTGACCCTCGTCTATCAATTGATAGTCAAGAGTATGCGTGCGTTCGTTCATCGATGCCTATGACTCTTGTGGTCTGTCAAGCCATTCTATTCCGGAATGACTAGGAGAACAAACTCCAGTACCTCTTCCATATCTAGGATGGGGTCAAAGTAGTTGTATCCCGCAGATCAAATGCCAATCCAGCTTTTGGTTCTGCTCTACCTTGGAGTATTACATATTTTATATCGAGATTGTTATAGGAATTGCACACCATCCCATGAACTCTTGGTACAGTGACACTTCTTGCCATCACTGTTCATTCCTCGGCCCTCGTGTTGATGCAACCAGAATACCGACAAATGAATTGTGATGTGTGAAATCAATACTGCTAGCAACTCTGTTGCTTGGTAGTTAAAGGATAATAATTTCATTCTTAGTATGTTGGTTTTCGAATCATCCTTCTAAGACTGATCGTGCTACCTAGTCCTTATTTCGGTGCACCCTTCGATTGATGAGTTAGGATCTTGTCAAGTCCTCACTCATTTGATCATATCGTCTTGCCCTCAAAAGCAAGATTGTTCTCGAGCTTAGTAACATACCGGTGGTTCGTGGCTTTCCAAATATCTTCTTGGAGGTGTTACCGGGTTGTCACCTGACCGCTATGTTGAGTTCGTGATCAAGTTGGTTTCTTGTGAACCACCTTCTCTCCAAGAATCGGTGTTAGATATCCCTGAGCTAGTTGGTTAAGCTAGACAACAACTTGGAGAGTTGGAAGATAAAAGCTTGCCTGACTTAGTTCGTTCCAAAGGGATATTCTTGTGTAGTGTGTGTTGAAGAAAGATGATATCTTCATCGATTGGTCCTTGTGATCAGTTGCTGGACCTATTGTCTTATCAATCCTTTGATTTGAGTGTGGGCCATCATCAAATCAAATCAGTACCAACGATGCTCGTAATGTTGTCTTATTCGTGGTTGATCCCTCGAGCATACACCATTACATCTTTGGTCTGACCAATGCTATCACTTGTTCACTTAACTATGGAATTCCTTTTAAAAGGAAACCTACATGAATTGTTGTTGAGCCCATTGACAACATCCTTATCTCCTCCATGATTTTGTTGAGCATTAAGCTAGTGTTGGAAATTTTTGAAAGCATTTGTTCATGCTAGCTCATGAAGCATATGTTTGGATGAAGGTAGTGACTTCCTTTAATTCATGTGCATCTGATGCAAGTTGCCGCCGTGGATTCGAGAAAGTCAATGTTGCTTTCTTTGGAATCATTCCAAATCAGTCATGCACACGTGCGAAGAATGCTGTGGTTTGAAGACTTGCAACCTTCAATCTATATGTATCCCTAGCACACCAAGCCACTGATTGATTTGTTCAAGGAGAAGGAGTTCCTTCATAAGAGCTAATCCGGACTTATGAAAGAACTTCGATACCCTCGTTGATGGTTCCCCCTCCTGAACTCGGTAGTGTTTTATTATAAGACTACCACGTGGTCATGCTTGTCTGGGACAACGTGTTCACATGTTTGTAGCAGAACCAGCTCATGTTTTGGAGCTTGCTATCGTAGTTCATTTCCCGAGAATCTCGCAACGTCATCTCGTCGATTTGTGTTGCAAACTTTCATTTTTCTTCCTAAGACTCGATGAGCCTGGAATATCCTAACACCAACCAGAGCTGAATCTCAGGCAGATATGATGGTTGGAACATTTCCCTAAGAACTATAATATTGGTCTCTCGATAACCGGTAAGGTGGATGTCGTGGCCAACACACCCATCCGGTAGACCTATTATTATAGTATCTTGTTTGAGGAAGTTGGCCACCCCCCCCCATAGGGATTTCGTAGGATTTACTCCCTAGTTGCCCCTATGGATTTCTGTGTTCCATAGTCCGACCTTTTTACTTGATGTCTTAGATATCAAACCATATCTATGAATGGGTTATACTAGCACATCAAGGAGAACATTAGAAGCAGGGTGCTAAATGTCTCTCGGTCGATCATCCAGATTTTGTTCCTTGGCTTCGCTAAGATGAAATCTGAGAAGTGTTATCTTCCTTTGCATCTGCATCCTCCATCATCATTCATCATGGTAGCAAGTTGTGTTGCCAGGATCCTTGACACGGATGTTGGTAAAACCTTGATGATTGTGGAAATGCTCAAGTTCTTGAGAGCACGCACAAGCGCTACGTCTTATCATCGGCACTAGCTGGGATTGCCCCAGATTTCCTCGGTTATGCTATAACCACTCCAACAGTGAATTCACTCTCTTTTGTTGGGTTCTTCCCCCGTTACCAGAATCATTCCCAGCATTTGCATTTTGTTCCCAGCTTGCACCGCCAATGTGCCATTCTACCATGGGTCTCTTCCATTTCCGGTGATAAGCAAAATTCATCCATTACGTTGTCTTCAACAAGGTAATCCACATCATCCAAGTTTGAGTATGCCATTCTACCGAACCCCTCTAAATGATCGATTATGATTTGCCTTAAGCTGGTATAAAGAGTTTCAATGATCTCTATATCAAAGGTAATTCTTTTTGCCACTTAAGATAATAATCTACGAATCACCCCCCCTCCAGGATGTTTCATCGTGGTATCATGGCAACTCAACTCCTCGCTACGTTGACAATCGTTTACCACCTTCCTAGGTGTGGAATTGTTGTCTACCTAGTGAACCTTCGTCATCCGTTTCTTTCCACCCCTCTTGATGTGTATCTCGTGTCTCAACCCGAGAGATGGTTCTATGTCTCATTCCGGAAGTTAATCCTGAGTTGTTCGATCTTCGAGAAGACCGATCCTTCCAGAGTTTTCCTTTCCTCTCCTTGTCATGATTAGCTGGAGTTCTCAGAGCAAGACGACAAGACAAAATGGTGTTCAAACCAGCGTTCATTTGAAGTGCACCCTGGATCGTGAAGATTATACTAGCTTGCGTTTCCCCTTCACCCTACCCTACGCTTGAATCTCGGGACGAGATTTTTGTTTAGTGGGGGTGAGCTGTCACAGCCCCAGATCAGCCCTTGTTTGTTTTTGCTTTAGCATCCATGCAACATGTTTAAATTTTATGAAATTTGAAATGGGGATTGCTCAAACCCTAGCATTAAAGGAATTCACTAGGTTCATCCTAAAATACTTTCAAGTAAGTCCAAAGGGCTTTCAAAAATGTTCATGATTTTTGACAAAGGTGAAAAGCCTCTACCAAAAATGATGCCAATATTTTTGGGCCATTATGGATTTTTGAATAATCCATATTGTATTTGAATTGGGGCATTTAAATACTATTAATATTTTTAAATGCTCCAACAATTCTGAAAATAGTTAAGGGCCTCTGTAATAATTCATTTAATGGCCACAATTATTTGCAGGATTTATTAAAATGATTTGTGCTATAAACTAAATCAGAAACAAAACTACAGAAATAGAAAAGAGAAACAAAATAGAAAAAAAAAGGGGAAGAGAAACCTTACCTGGCGCCACCACCGGCCCAGCTCCCCCCCCAGCCGGCCCAGCCCACCTCCTCCTCCTTTGTCCTCTACCTCCTCTGCCAGGAGGACGAATAGAGGCGAGGCGTGGCGCTCGCCGACGCTGCCTCGGCCACCTCCTGCTTTCCCCCTAGCCACCTCCTGCTTCCTCTCGTCGCCCTGGACCTCGTCCGCGATGCCACGCACCCCCCCCCCAGGCCTCTCACTCTCTCCCGAGCTCTTCCCCCTCCTCTGTTTCTCTCTCCCTCTCGTGCCGAGCGCAGCCGTCGCCACCGACGCTGTTCGCCGCGGCCACCGGCCACCCCTCGCCTCGCCGATGCCTCCAGAAGAACCGCCGCGCCTTCTTCTTCGTCTCCACCAACTCACGTGACGCCGGGAGCCCTGCATCGCCGCCCACGTTGCCGTTCCCCTCCTCGGCCACCGGAACTCGCCGCCGTTCGATTCGCCGCCGACAGGACGTCCCCGAGCCCACTTAGCGTCTCGTCCGACTCCCCGTGAGTTCCTCTTCTCCTCCCCTCAATTCCCGCACCTGATTTCGTCCCCTAGCTCCTTCTTCCACCACGGCCGAAGCTCGCCGCCGCCGTGCCTCGTCGCCATCGTGACCAGAGCCACTGGAGCTCCCACCTGAGTGCACCATCGTGCTCAGACCGTCTCCACAAGCCCGTAGCACGCCCCAGCTCGCCTTCCTGTGCCCCCTAGCTCTCGCTCGCGTCTCGCCCGAACTCCGGCCGCCGCCGCGAGCTCCGTTCCGACGAGCTCCGTCGACCCCACGACCTCCCACTCGGTTCTCTGGATGCGCGGGAGCAAGGTCCATCCCCTGGTGCCCTCAGCGCGCCAAACTGACGCCTCTAGCGCAAGTCCGGCGTGCCCCGCCGTGTTCTGTGGTCACCGGCGACTCATCGCCGGCGTATCTGACGTGGCGTCGTCATTAGCGCTAATGACCCCACTAACTAACCCCCAGAGCCACTGACAGCCGGGCCCCACGGCCTAACTAACCGGCTAACTAAAATAGATTAAGTTTAATCTAATTGCAGTGACCCCACGCGTCGGCGTTGACCTCGCTGACGTGGCCTTTGACCGGCCCCACATGTCTGTGACTCCAGCCAGCACTGTGTCACTGACGTGTGGCCCCCACACGTCAGGTTTGACCTGAGCCAGCCCAGTTGACTGCTGACGTCACAGTGACGTGGTGCTGACGCCATAATTCATTTTCTGGAATTATTTTAATTCTAAATATTCAAGAAATTTCAGAAAATGCCTAAAACTTCTAAAAATCATAGAAAATTAACCGTAACTCCAAATTAAATAATTTATATATGAAAAATTATCAGAAAAATTCAAGGAATCCATCTGTACCATGTTCATGCATGTTAGAACAACTTATAGGTGCTGTTTAGCACAAATCAATTAAATGGCATTTGAATAATCACATATGGAGTTTGAATTTGAATCTTGTATTCAAACCAACTTCATTTAATCTGTTGCTAGTTGCATTAGCTCAAAACACATTCATTTTGCCATGTCATGATCATGCATCATATTGTGCATTGCATTGATTGTGTTTCCTTCTGTGTTGCCGGTATTTGTCCCCTCTCGTTAGACGTGATACCGATGATGTGATCGTTGACACTGATGAAGACTCAATGTTATCTTCAGAAGTGCCAGGAAAGCAAAACCCCCTTGTTCATTCCGATAAAATCCCACTCTCTCGCTCCTGCTCTCTTTTACTGCATTAGGACAACAACGACATATTTGTTACTTGCTGCGGTAGCTGAACCCCTTTATCCTTTGCATGACCTGTCATTGCCACAGTAAATAGATGAAACCCACTAGCATGAGTAGGAGTTGTTTGAGCCCTGTTGTGCCTACTCATTCATGTTTGTTTGTCATGCCTGCTACTGCTTAGAGTTGAGTCAGGTCTGATTCATCGGGGATGAATCAGAGGTGGGTGAACATGTCCTACTGTGTGTGAGCTAAGTGTGTGAACACGATTTGGTAAAAGGTGTCGGTGAGAGGCCATGTAGGAGTACATGGTGGGTTGTCTCATTGCAGCCGTCCTCAGGAACTGAGTTCTGTGTTTGTGATCCATGATTCAGCTACTACCATACATTGGGCCCTGAAATATGACCCCGCTCGACTTCTTATTCACCCTAGTCCTCTGTCCAGGAGTTGCAAGTAGTTTCTGGTGTTTGTAGCTTACTGGAGGCCGTGGACAGCGCTGACCGTAGGGGTGGGCTGTGATGCGGTAGGTACGTGGCACGGTGTACCGGATAACCGTTTCGTATCTCGGGAACCCTATTCACATCGTTTGGGGCTATGAGCGAAACTCCGGCCGGATCTCCTCATGGATGGAACCCGAATAGGCGATAAACCTGGACTAGAGACTTGAGTGTTTAGGTAGGTCGTGGTCTACACCCACGTCGGCTTTCGCTTGAAGTCTGCCGAGCACATGTCGTGTGCAGACGCTAAGTGGTGGAAACATGTATGAAGAAGTACACCCCTGCAGGGTTAACATCATCTATTCGAATAGCCGTGTCCGCGGAAAAGGACTTCTGGGTTGCTTATATCAGTTCATAGACAAGTGAAAGTGGATACTTTAAAATGCGCAAGATAAGCGTGAGTGCTATGGATGGCGTTCTCGTAGGGAGACGGGAGCGGATCCATAGTGGTGTATTGATATGGTGAATATGTGGACTCGTGTGCGCCACCTCAAAAGAGTCGCTTGCAGTCGTAGTTTAGGATAGCCACCGAGTCAAAGCTGGCTTGCTGCAGTTAAACCCCACCATCCCCTTTGTTGATAATGATGCATATGTAGATAGTTCTGATGTAAGTCTTGCTGGGTACATTTGTACTCACGTTTGCCTATTTATGTTTTTGTAGAGAGACTTCGGTCTCGCTAGTAGTTTCGCGTGGACTTCGACATTTAGCTTGTTACCTCAGCTACGATCTTGTGCCCTCGGCAGGATCTGATAGATAGTCAGGCTTCTCGGCCTTTTTCATTTATAGATGTCTGTACCCAGACATGATAGCTTCCGCTTGTGCTTTGACTTGTATGCTCTGATTGTTGGGTCGTGAGACCCATGTTTGTAATATCTCGCTCCTCGGAGCCTATTGATTAAAATACTTGAGTTGTAGAGTCATGTTGTGATGCCATGTTGTATTTGCACATATCGAGCAT
Organism: Triticum dicoccoides; assembly: GCF_002162155.2. Taxonomy (NCBI): domain Eukaryota; kingdom Viridiplantae; phylum Streptophyta; class Magnoliopsida; order Poales; family Poaceae; genus Triticum; species Triticum dicoccoides. The sequence goes on from NC_041389.1 coordinate 155,025,239, forward strand.
ATTGTGTGTATGTTATTGAAATGCTTGGTATGTGTGGGATCTGACAACCTAGTTGTTTATCCTTGGTAGCCTCTCTTACCGGGAAATGTCTCCTAGTGTTTCCACCGAGCCATGGTAGCTTGCTACTGCTCCGGGACACTTAGGCTGGCCGGCATGTGTCCTTCTTCGTTCCTGTGTCTGTCCCTTCGGGGAAACGTCACGCGATGAATACCGGAGTCCTGTTAGCCCGCTACAGCCCGGTTCACCGGAGTCCTGCTAGCCCAGTGCTACAGCCTGGATTCACTCGCTGATGACCGACACGTTCAATGCTGGGTCATGGATGCCTGTCCCTGTAAGTCTGTGCCACTTTGGGTTTACGACTAGCCATGTCAGCCCGGGCTCCTTATCATATGGATGCTAGCGACACTGTCATATACGTGTGCCAAAAGGCGCAAACGGTCCCGGGCAAAGGTAATGCGACACCCGTGGGGATACCGTGCGTGAGGCCGCAAAGTGATATGAGGTGTTACATGCTAGATCGATGTGGCATTGAGTCGGGGTCCTGACATCTACAAGATCCAAGCAACTTGTATCGGCATATAGCATCTAAGGTATGGGGGCACATGATATTCTCCCGGGGAGGAGGGGTGGGGGTGCACAACCAATCGGTGGTTGGGAGGGTGGGGACAAATATAATCTAAACAACCCTAACAGAGCTCCACAGTTTTACCTAAGGTCGAGTGGTTGACCCCCGACAATCATAGCTTCGCCTAAACACAACATTTGCATGTACTGTAGTACTAGACTTAATATTCATGTTTCAGTTTCATGTTCATTTTAAATATTGAACTGAGGACCATGCATGTCTTACATTTTACTCCCTTCGTTCCTAAATATTAGTCTTTCTAGATGTTTCAAATGGACTGGCATATACGGATGTATATAGACATATTTTGGAGTCTAGATTCACTCATTTTGCTCCGTATGTAGTCACTTGTTGAACTCTCTAAAAGACTAATATTTAGGAACAGAAGGAGTATTTTTGAATTCGTGTCATACATGCATGGTTTGGAAAAATAGATGCACTATACTTATTGGATTGTTGTTGTGTTCGTGCATGTGTGTCTCTCTCTGTGTGTGTGTGTGTGTGGTCATATGCTTGATACATACAAAGTTTTCTCACCTCCATATTGTTCATGTTTTAAATTTGAATTTGCATTGGAAAACTTACTATGGATACCATGAAATGTGAAATCCACGTTGAGATCACTATATCACAAACTCACTCTAATTCAACAACTCGTCATAAATCAATTACCACGTTGAGATTAGTATTTGCAAGGAAATTACGGGTATTGTAATACACATAGATTCGTTCAGCAATTTAAAAGGTTCCTTTCGTATTCTCGAATGGTAGGACCCAATGGTGTACCAGCCAGACCTTGGCTCGTGTTGATCCTAAAAAAATAAAAAAAATAAAAAACCGGGCTCGTGTCCTTCGGTGGCGTGCGTGGTACGCACATTAGGCAACCCCAACCAGTCAAGCCTCAGCGTCAAGTCGAAATATCTGGCGGCCAGAATTCCAGCCCTAGGAAATTCCCCTCATGTCCCCGGTCCATAATGACTACCGATGAACAATGGAGGGATGCTTTAGTAACTAGACAACGTTACCTACCGTGTCGAGCACGGTTCAATTCCCTCGGTCGCCGCTCGTCAAGGTCACCGTCAACTGCATTGCCTAGTACTACTACTACACCAGGATGAGCACAGAATTGATCCCGTTTGTTCGTGCCTAGTACTTGAGTTAATATATCAGGCAATGCACTGGTACGGAGGGATTATCCTTTTACTCTACATATATAAATTGTCTGAAGTCTAACTAAGCAAAATGTTTGACCAAATCCTTTCTTAAGAAATACAAGAGGACAAATGTACGGCTTGAAAATTTATTGCATGATGCAGGATATGATATTGTTTTGAATCCTGGATCTTAAATTTCAGAAAATCCAAAAGTGAGCATGAATTCTTGAAACTGAGCATGGTCACGTGATATGGCACAAATATTACTTCGTAAGTTTTTTCTTCAATTTGAGACAAGCTTCCTACGGCAAATTACACAAGTGAAGAGCCAAGGTGTCACATCCCTAGTCTGGTATGACCTAGACTAGCTAGTCATTTGTGCATCATGTTTAAATTCCATTTAAATTTGAAATGGGGATTTGTGAAACCCTCAGAATCATTTTCGGAAATGACCCAAATAAAAATTGTTCCAAAAAGGTCCAAGGAAATGTTCATGTTGCTCTCTGAAAATATTGGTCAGAGGTAAAATTCAAACAAATATTTTAGGAGCTCATGGATATTTAATTTTGGCCATTTGGATTAATCTGATAATTATTTGCTTTGGATATATATTCTCATATATATAAAATATTGTCCAAAAATTATGCCATTTATAAAGGAGCTCTGGAATAATATAACTAGCTTCCATAAAAATTGGCATAAGTAAATAAATTGATTTAGTATTATTACTAAATCAGAACAAATGTCAGAAAAATAGAAAAAAGAAAACAAAAAGGAAAAAAAAACCTTACCTGGACCTACCTGCGGCCCAGCTCCTGTGCTGGCCCGGCACCACGCAGCCCAGCAGCCGGCCCAGCCCGCCTCCTCCTCTGTCGTCTTCTCCCCCTCGCCAAGAAGGTGCGTGCCCGCGCCACAGCCGACCGCGGCCACGCGCCCGGCCACCTCCTGCTTCTCCCTCTTGTCGCCCTGGACGCCCTGGAACGTCGCCACGCGCCGCCCCGGTCCTCTTCCACTCTCTCTCGCTCTCCCTCCTCCCCTGGACATCTCCCTCTCCCCGCGCCCGAAGTGCTGCCGCCACCGCAGCTCACCACCGACGCGCTCCCCGCCGTCCCCTCGCCCCTCCGTAGAGTCCACGAGCTCCGCTACAACCCCCTCCACCTCCTCGTCGAGCCACGCACCTCCGGACGGCTTCCATCGTCGCCACCCTCGTCGTCTTCATCGCCGGCTGCCCGAGATCGCCGACGACGCTCCGGCCGCACCAGTGCTTCCCCGAGCCCGCTGACGCCTTCGCTGGATCCACCGTGAGCATCTCCCCGTTTCCCCTGTCTTCTCCCCCTCGTTCCCGCGCCGTAGCTCCGTTCCCCACCATGGCCGAAGCCATCGCCGCCGCAGCTCCTCGCCTTCATGGCCACAGCCGCCGCAGGTCGCAGCCGAGCTCGCCGTTGCACTCAGTGCACTCTGGCGAGTCGCGCGGACCCGCCCGCAGCCTCCCTAGCGCCCTGCAGCGCCTAACCCGCATCAACCGAGCTTCGGCGGCCGCCGCGAGCTCTGCTCCGGCGAGCTCCACCGTCCCCGCGACCTTCCCTATGCCCAGGTGGATGCGGTCGAGCGCGGGCTGCCGATGGGTAGTCCCCGCGCGCTTTCCCGCCGCCTGTAGCGCGTTCTGGCCAAGCACCGCCGCGCGGTTTGGTCGTCGCCGGCCAACTCCAGCGGGCGCTGACGTGGCGGCTTAGTTAGTGCTTAACCCCCTCCTAATTACCCCTCCCGGACACTGACCAGTGGGCCCCAGGGCTTAGTCAAAGCTAATCAGCCCAGGTTTGACTCGGGGTTAACCCCAGTGTCACTGACGTGTGGACCCCACATGTCAGGTTTGACCCCAGTCAGCCGCAGTTGACTGCTGACGTCGTGCTGACGTCATGCTGGCGCAATAATATGATTTCTGGATTTAAATTAAAACAGGAAATTCCAGAAATTGATTTAAACTTCAAAAATTCATAGAAATTCAACTGTAGCTCAGATTGAAATAATTTATATATGAAAAATTATCAGAAAAATGCAATCTTTCCATCTGTACTAGTTTCATGCATGACAAACCAACTTATACATGCTGAATATGAGAAAACACATTATGGCTTATGTAAGAGCTTATTTGGAGTTGCATTTGAACCCTTGATTCAAATGGACTTCATTCAATTTGAATACTAGTTGCATTAGCTCAAACAACATCACATCTACATGCCATGCTCATGCATCATATTGTTGCATATGTTTGTGTATTGATTGCTGACACCGTTCCTTCTCAATAGGTCCTGCTCCGGAGACCGTTCCAGAGTACCTGTCTGTGAAGCAGTGCCTCCTTTGTTGATTTACCAGGCAAGCAAACCCCCTTGTTCATTCCGATAAAATCCTACTCTCTCGCTCCTGCTCTCAATTATTGCATTAGGACAACAATGATTCATCTGCTACTTTGTGCTACGGTAGTTGAACCCATTCCTCTGCATGACCTGTCATTGCCACAGTAAATAGTTGAAACCCACTAGCATGTGTAGGAGTTGATTGAAGCCATTGTTGTGTTCCTACCATGCTATGCCTGCTATTGCTTAGAGTTGTGTCAGGTCCGATTCATTGGGAATGAATTGGAGTGTTACGATATGTTCTGGTGCTGAGAGTTAAGTGTGTGAACACGATTTGGTAAAGGGAGCGGTGAGAGGCCATGTAGGAGTACATGGTGGGTTGTCTCACTGGAACCATCCTTAAGCACTAAGTTCTATGTATGTTGTCCAATGACTCGATACTACCACACATTGGGCTCCGGGCGCTCCAAGCTCTCTCGACTTATTAACCAACTTGATCTCTGTCCAGGAGTCGCAACTAGTTTCTGGTGTTTGTAGGTAGTGTTAGTAGTCTACCAAGTGGCACCTGGCCAGGTGGGCTTGGGACAGACTAGGCACAAGTGGCACGGTGTACCAAGCGTAGATCCATCCGGCGAGGTGGGCTTGGGAACCCTGCACACATCGTTTGGGGCCGTGAGCGACACCCCGGCCGGATCTCCTTGCGGATGGAACCCGAATAGGCGATAAACCTGGATTAGAGTCTTGTGTGGTTAGTCAGGTCGTGGCCGACACCCTCGCCAGGCTTCCGCTTGAAGGTTGCCGAGATACATGACGTGTACATGGCGGTAAGTGGCGAGAGCGTGTGTGAAGAAGTACACCCCTGCAGGGTTAACATGATCTATTCGAATAGTCGGGTCCGCGGTTATGGACTTCTTGGATGCTTACATGGTACATAGACAACTTGAAGTGGATACTATAAAATGCTCAAGACAAGTGTGAGTGCTATGGATGGCCTTCTCGTAGGGAGACGGGAATGAATCCATAGTAGTGTATTGTGTGGTGATTAGTGGACTCGTGTGCACCATATCACCTCAAGAGTTCTGGTAGTCGTAGAACAGGATAGCCACAGAGTCAAAGCTGGCTTGCTGCAACTAAACCCCACATACCCTCTTGATACAAATGCATGTATGATAGGATCTGATGTAAGTCTTGCTGAGTACCTTTGTACTCATGTTGCTTTATTTATGTTTTTGCAGCGGAGACTTCGGTCTTACTAGTGTTCTCATGGACTTCGACTAGTAGCTAGTACCTCAGCTACGATCTTGATCGGACGTTGTAGATAGTCAGGCTTTCAGCCTTTTTCATTTATAGATGTCTGTACTCAGACATGTAACGCTTCCGTTTGTTGCTTGATTGCTCTGAATGTTGGGTCATGTGACCCCTGTTTGTAATAATGCTATGATGGCTCTTCCGAGCCTTTATCTATATGAGTTGTTGAGTTATGCTGTGATGCCATGTTGTACAACACATACTTGCATGTTATGCGTACGTGTAATGTGTATTGCTATGTGTGGGATCTGACTATCTAGTTGTTTATCCTTAGTAGTCTCTCTTACCGGGAAATGTCTCCTAGTGCTTCCACTGAGCCCTGGTAGCTTGCTACTGCTCCGGAACACTTAGGCTGGCCGGCATGTGTCCTTCTTCGATCCTGTGTCCGTCCCTTCGGGGAAATGTCACGCGATGAATACCGGAGTCCTGTTAGCCCGCTACAGCCTGGTTCACCGGAGTCCTGTTAGCCCAGTGCTACAGCCTGGATTCACTCGCTGATGACCGACACGTTCGATGCTGGGTCATGGATGCCTGTCCCTGTAAGTTAGTGCCACTTTGGGTTTACGACTAGCCATGTCAGCCCGGGCTCCTTATCATATGGATGCTAGCGACACTGTCATATACGTGTGCCAAAAGGCGCAAACGGTCCCGGGCAAAGGTAAGGCGACACCCGTGGGGATACCGTGCGTGAGGCCGCAAAGTGATATGAGGTGTTACATGCTAGATCGATGTGGCGTTGAGTCGGGGTCCTGACAGCCTTGGTATCAGAGCCTGACTGCCTGTAGGATTACCAAGCCATACTGGTCGAAGTTGAGTCTAGAAATTCTTTAGTTATATAAGGGAATTGATTGTGGGAAGGAACGTAAGGCTCTTTTTACTCCTTATACCTCATGGCCTTCTGATCTGAGTCGTCCTATCTTTCCTACGGGGTTAAGGAACTAGGCTTTCTCCCTCGTCTATCAGGATCACGTGTTACTACTCCGTAGTTCCATAGGATTGGTTAATCAGAGTCATACCCCAGTTTTGAGTATTTCCGGTGTAGTTTGTTTAGTATGATCTCAGAACCTTGAGTAATGCTGATGAGTATGTTACCACCCCATTTTTAGTAGGATGTCTCATTCTGAGCATTTTACTGCCATTATGCTGCCGGAATTTCCCTAGGAATTCGAGAGATACTAATTTCCTTATCCTACATTCTATAGCCTATAATTGAACTGATTCCGTCCCTAGTTTCGTTTTACCAGGATGTCATCAAGTTCTATTGTTCGTGGCCAGAACCACGAAGATGGTAGGGATGAGGATCCTCCCGACCAGCCTTCGTTGACAGAGTTCATGTTAGAGATGGAGAGGAACAAGCGTGAGTCTAACCGCTTGTTGGCACGTATCAAGGAGAAAATCGCACATCAGTTCAAAGGATCTGTGACCATTCATGACTTCATTCGCTTGCACCCACCAACCTTTCATCATTCCATCGAGCCACTCGATGCAGATGACTGGCTCCGTAGCATCACTCATAAGCTGCGTTCCGCGAACGTAGCTGAAGATGACAAGGTCACTTATGCCACATACCACCTGGAAGGTCCTGCTAGTCTTTGGTGGTAGAACTATGAGGCTATGCTTCCAGCTGACCAGACTCCCACCTGGAGGGATTTCGTTGAGGTTTTTCGCGAGCATCACATTCCTGAAGCCCTCATCGATCGCAAGAGAGAAGAGTTCTGTAGTTTCACCCAGAGTAAGATGGCTGTTGATGCTTATAGTAGAGAGTTTGAGAACCTTGCCCGTTATGCCACATAAGAGGTGTCCACGGACGCCAAGAAGCAGGCTAGGTTCCGGAAGGGTCTCAACCCCAAGTTGCGTCGTGATCTCCACCTGCATCATTGTGTTACATTCCAAGCCCTTGTGAACAAAGCCATTAATGCAGAGACAGCTCAACTCACGTACGAGGAGTCTCGTAAGCACACCCGGGATTTGGGATCTCCCTCCGGTTCTAGTTCTCAGAAGCGCCGGATTTGGGTTCCAAACTCCGCTCTTCCTTCCGGATATGTACCGAGGCCATCTTATGTGGCACCTCATCCAGTTTAGCAGTATGCTCTACCCAGGCCTATTGGTGGACCGCCTTCCAATGCGGGTCCACATCCTGCCTCCAAGATTTGTTACAAGTGCGGAGAGCCAGGCCACATTGCCCGTATTTGCACTCAGACCAGAGTTGCTCCACCTCAGCCCGAGAAGTCTGTTGGCTGTATTAAACCATCACGCAAGATGATCAATGCCAAGTCAGCTCCCACTGAACATGGACGTGTGCATCACGTCTCAGCTAAAGACGCTCATGATGATCCAGATGTCGTTCTTGGTACACTCCTTGTCAATTATCACCCAGCATCAGTTCTATTCGATACTGGAGCATCTCACTCCTTCATTTCTGAAAGCTATGCCCGCTTGCACCACATGTCATTTTGTGATATGCCCTCCCCGCTACTTATTCAAACTCCTGGATCCAAATGGCAAACTTCTAGGATAAGTTATGGCAATGAAATCCTTGTTGACAGACTTGTATTCCTTGCTTCCTTGATATCTCTCAAGTCTTCGGATATTAACATTATTTTGGGTATGGACTGGATGACAGCTCATCATGCCAAGATTGATTGTTTCACCAGATCTGTTCAGCTTACACATCCATCAGGCAAGATAGTCACTGTCTCCACTAGAGTTGCAAAGCGTCAGCTCTATTCCCTTAATGCCAGCCCTCTTCCAGACCTTGAAGATATTCCGGTAGTCCGTGACTTTCCGGATGTCTTTCCAGAGGAACTGCCAGGTGTTCCGCCTGACAGAGATGTAGAGTTCGTCATAGATCTTATCCCAGGAACTGCTCCAATCTCTAGGAGACCCTACAAGATGGCACCCTTAGAACTAGCCAAGCTTAAGAAACAACTTGATGAGTCGTTGCAAAAGGGTTTCATCCGTCCTAGTTCTTCTCCTTGGGCTTGCCCCGTCCTCTTCGTCAAGAAGAAGGATGGTACGGACCGGATGGTTGTAGATTATCGTCCCGTTAATTTGGTCATGATAAAGAACAAATATCCGCTCCCCAGGATCAACGACCTGTATGATCAGCTCGCTGGATCCTCAGTCTTCTCCAAGATGGATTTGAGGTTGGGCTACCACCAAATCAAAATCAGAAACGGGGACATTCCCAAGACAGCTTTTGTCACTCGTTATGGCCAGTACGAGTACACCGTCATGTCCTTTGGCCTAACCAACGCCCCAGCCACATTCTCCCGCTTGATGAACTCGATCTTCATGGAGTACTTAGATAAGTTCGTCGTGGTTTACCTCGATGATATTCTTATTTACTCGAAGAACGAGGAAGAGCATGCCGAACATCTTAGACTTGTTTTAGAAAAACTCAGAGAGCACCGCCTTTATGCCAAGTTCTCCAAGTGTGAATTTTGGTTGCCAGAAGTGACCTACCTAGGCCACGTAATCTCTGGTAAGGGCATTGCTGTTAATCCCGAGAGAGTTATGGCCTTTCTTGATTGGACTCCACCTGAAACAGTCAAACAAGTTAGGAGTTTCCTTGTTCTAGCCAGCTATTGTCGCCGCTTTGTTGAAAACTTCTCCAAAGTAGCCAAACCCCTCACGGAACTTCTCAAGAAAGATAAAAAGTTTGAGTGGTCCCCACAGTGTGAATACAGTTTTCAGGAACTGAAAAGGCACCTGACTTCTGCTCCCATACTTGTGCCACCGGATTTCACTAAAGACTTTATTATCTACTGCGACGCCTCACGACAGGGACTAGGTTGCATTCTTATGCAGGATCGTCATGTGATTGCCTATGCATCTCGACAGTTGCATCCACATGAGGAGAATTATCCTACACATGATCTAGAGCTTGCAGCCGTAGTCTATGCACTCAAGACCTCGCGACATTACCTTCTTGGTAAACGTTGCGAGATCTACACCGATCACCAGAGTCTCAAGTATATCTTCACCCAACCGGATCTGAACCTTAGGCAAAGACGTTGGTTAGAGTTGATCACAGATTATGATCTAGGGATTACCTACACCCCAGGCAAAGCCAATGTCATGGCTGATGCTCTAAGCCGTAAATCCTATTGCAACAATCTTATGTTGCAGCAAGGCCAACCACTTCTCCATGAGGAATTCTGTAAGCTTAATCTTCACATTGCTCCTCACGGATTCCTTTCTACCTTGGTGGCGAAACCTGATCTTGAAGATCGGATTGTCGCTGCTCAAAAGCAAGACACAGGAATTTCTCGGATCAAGAGAAACATTAAGAAGGGAGTTGGTGGATGTTTCTCTATGGATGATTGTGGTGTTGTTTTCTTTGAGAATCGCTTGGTGGTTCCCAAGAATCAACATCTGCGACAATTGATTCTTAAGGAGGCGCATGAATCTCCTCTCACGATTCATCCCGGTAGTACTAAGATGTGTCAGGACCTACGCCAGAGGTTCTGGTGGACTAGGATGAAGAGAGAAATCGCTGAGTTCATTGCTAAATGTGACGTTTGTCGTCGCGTTAAGGCAGAGCATCAAAGGCCTGCTGGCACTCTTCAGCCTTTAGCTATTCCTGAATGGAAATGGGATAAAGTTGGTATGGACTTCATCACCGGCTTTCCCAGGACCAAGAGAGGGAATAACGCTATCTTTGTAGTCGTTGATCGTCTTTCCAAAGTGGCTCACTTCCTTCCTGTTCGAGAGAGTATCACTGCTAGTCAGCTTGTTGACTTATATATTTCTCGAATAGTGTCACTTCATGGTGTTCCACTAGAGATCAATTCAGACCGTGGCAGTCTTTTCACTTCTCATTTCTGGGAGAGTTTCCAAACTGCCATGGGAACCCATCTTTCTTTCAGTATCGCTTTCCACCCTCAATCAAGTGGTCAGGTGGAACGGGTTAACCAAATTCTCGAAGACATGCTTAGAGCTTGTGTTATCTCATTCGGTATGGACTGGGAGAAATGTCTTCCTTTTGCCGAGTTTGCTTACAACAATACCTATCAATCCAGCCTCAAGAAAGCTCCTTTTGAGGTTCTCTATGGACGAAGATGTCGAACACCTTTGAACTGGTCAGAAACCGGTGAAAGACAATTCTTTGGACCGGACATGATCCAGGAGGCAGAAGAGCAAGTTCGCATCATTCGTGAGAATTTGAAAACAGCCCAGTCTCGTCAAAAGAGCCAGTATGACCGTCGTCATAAGGAAGTGGCTTATGAAGTTGGCGACAAGGCTTACCTTCGGGTTACTCCCATGAAGGGTACCCATCGTTTCGGTATCAAGGGCAAGTTGGCTCCTTGTTACATTGGTCCTTTTCGTATTCTCGCTAAACGAGGAGAGGTTGCCTACCAGTTGGAACTACCCCCACATCTTTCTCGAGTTCATGATGTCTTCCACGTCTCTCAACTCAGGCATTGCTTCTCGGATCCCATCCGCGGAGTGGAACACGAAACGCTTGATCTCCAAGATAACCTCACATACCGAGAGTACCCGGTTCGCATTCTTGATCAAGCAGAGCGTGTCACCCGACGTCAGAACATCAAGTTTCTCAAGGTTCAGTGGTCTCATCATTCCGAGAGAGAAGCTACTTGGGAGCGAGAAGATCGTCTTCGACTGGAGTACCCCGCTTTCTTTCCGTCGACCCCTGAATCTCGGGACGAGATTCTTCCAAGTGGGGGCGAGTTGTCACAACCCTAGTGTGGTATGACCTAGACTAGCTAGTCATTTGTGCATCATGTTTAAATTCCATTTAAATTTGAAATGGGGATTTGTGAAACCCTCAGAATCATTTTCGGAAATGACCCAAATAAAAATTGTTCCAAAAAGGTCCAAGGAAATGTTCATGTTGCTCTCTGAAAATATTGGTCAGAGGTAAAATTCAAACAAATATTTTAGGAGCTCATGGATATTTAATTTTGGCCATTTGGATTAATCCGATAATTATTTGCTTTGGATATATATTGTCATATATATAAAATATTGTCCAAAAATTATGCCATTTATAAAGGAGCTCTGGAATAATATAACTAGCTTCCATAAAAATTGGCATAAGTAAATAAATTGATTTAGTATTATTACTAAATCAGAACAAATGTCAGAAAAATAGAAAAAAGAAAACAAAAAGGGAAAAAAACCTTACCTGGACCTACCTGCGGCCCAGCTCCTGTGCTGGCCCGGCACCGCGCAGCCCAGCAGCCGGCCCAGTCCGCCTCCTCCTCTGTCGTCTTCTCCCCCTCGCCAAGCAGGTGCGTGCCCGCGCCACAGCCGACCGCGGCCACGCGCCCGGCCACCTCCTGCTTCTCCCTCTCGTCGCCCTGGACGCCCTGGAACGTTGCCACGCGCCGCCCCGGTCCTCTTCCACTCTCTCTCGCTCTCCCTCCTCCCCTGGACATCTCCCTCTCCCCGCGCCCGAAGTGCTGCCGCCACCGCAGCTCACCACCGACGCGCTCCCCGCCGTCCCCTCGCCCCTCCGTAGAGTCCACGAGCTCCGCTACGACCCCCTCCACCTCCTCGTCGAGCCACGCACCTCCGGACGGCCTCCATCGTCGCCACCCTCGTCGTCTTCATCGTCGGCTCTCCGAGATCGCCGACGACGCTCCAGCCGCACCAGTGCTTCCCCGAGCCCGCTGACGCCTTCGCTGGATCCACCGTGAGCATCTCCCCGTTTCCCCTCTCTTCTCCCCCTCGTTCCCGCGCCGTAGCTCCGTTCCCCACCATGGCCGAAGCCATCGCCGCCGCAGCTCCTCGCCGTCGTGGCCACAGCCGCCGCAGGTCGCAGCCGAGCTCGCCGTTGCACTCAGTGCACTCTGGCGAGTCGCGCGGACCCGCCCGCAGCCTTCCTAGTGCCCTGCAGCGCCTAACCCGCATCAACCGAGCTTCGGTCGCCGCCGCGAGCTCTGCTCTGGCGAGCTCCGCCGTCCCCGCGACCTTCCCTATGCCCAGGTGGATGCGGTCGAGCGCGGGCTGCCGATGGGTAGTCCCCGCGCGCTTTCCCGCCGCCTGTAGCGCGTTCCGGCGAAGCACCGCCGCGCGGTTTGGTCGCCGCCGGCCAACTCCGGCGGGCGCTGACGTGGCGGCTTAGTTAGTGCTTAACCCCCTCCTAATTACCCCTCCCGGACACTGACCAGTGGGCCCCAGGGCTTAGTCAAAGCTAATCAGCCTAGGTTTGACTCGGGGTTAACCCCAGTGTCACTGACGTGTGGACCGCACACGTCAGGTTTGACCCCAGTCAGCCGTAGTTGACTGCTGACGTCGTGCTGACATCATGCTGGCGCAATAATATGATTTCTAGATTTAAATTAAAACAGGAAATTCCAGAAATTGATTTAAACTTCAAAAATTCATAGAAATTCAACCGTAGCTTAGATTGAAATAATTTATATAAGAAAAATTATCAGAAAAATGCAATCTTTCCATCTGTACTAGTTTCATGCATGACAAACCAACTTATACATGCTGAATATGAGAAAACACATTATGGCTTATATAAGAGCTTATTTGGAGTTGCATTTGAACCCTTGATTCAAATGGACTTCATTCAATTTGAATACTAGTTGCATTAGTTTGTGTATTGATTGCCGACACCGTTCCTTCTCGATAGGTCCTGCTCCGGAGACCGTTCCAGAGTACCTGTCTGTGAAGCAGTGCCCCCTTTGTTGATTTACCAGGCAAGCAAACCCCCTTGTTCATTCCGATAAAATCCTACTCTCTCGCTCCTGCTCTCAGTTATTGCATTAGGACAACAATGATTCATCTGCTACTTTGTGCTACGGTAGTTGAACCCATTCCTCTGCATGACCTGTCATTGCCACAGTAAATAGTTGAAACCCACTAGCATGTGTAGGAGTTGATTGAAGCCATTGTTGTGTTCCTACCATGCTATGCCTGCTATTGCTTAGAGTTGTGTCAGGTCCGATTCATTGGGAATGAATTGGAGTGTTACGATATGTTCTGGTGCTGAGAGTTAAGTGTGTGAACACGATTTGGTAAAGGGAGCGGTGAGAGGCCATGTAGGAGTACATGGTGGGTTGTCTCACTGGAACCGTCCTTAAGCACTGAGCTCTATGTAGGTTGTCCAATGACTCGATACTACCACACATTGGGCTCCGGGTGCTCCAAGCCCTCTCGACTTATTAACCAACTTGATCTCTGTCCTGGAGTCGCAACTAGTTTCTGGTGTTTGTAGGTAGTGTTAGTAGTCTACCAAGTGGCACCCGGCCAGGTGGGCTTGGGACAGACTAGGCACAAGTGGCACGGTGTACCAAGCGTAGATCCATCCGGCGAGGTGGGCTTGGGAACCCTGCACACATCGTTTGGGGCCGTGAGCGACACCCCGGCCGGATCTCCTTACGGATGGAACCCGAATAGGCGATAAACCTGGATTAGAGTCTTGTGTGGTTAGTCAGGTCGTGGCCGACACCCTCGCCAGGCTTCCGCTTGAAGGTTGCCGAGATACATGACGTGTACATGGCGGTAAGTGGCGAGAGCGTGTGTGAAGAAGTACACCCCTGCAGGGTTAACATGATCTATTCGAATAGCCGGGTCCGCGGTTATGGACTTCTTGGATGCTTACATGGTACATAGACAACTTGAAGTGGATACTATAAAATGCTCAAGACAAGTGTGAGTGCTATGGATGGCCTTCTCGTAGGGAGACGGGAATGAATCCATAGTAGTGTATTGTGTGGTGATTAGTGGACTCGTGTGCACCATATCACCTCAAGAGTTCTGGTAGTCGTAGAACAGGATAGCCACAGAGTCAAAGCTGGCTTGCTGCAACTAAACCCCACATACCCTCTTGATACAAATGCATGTATGATAGGATCTGATGTAAGTCTTGCTGAGTACCTTTGTACTCATGTTGCTTTATTTATGTTTTTGCAGCGGAGACTTCGGTCTTACTAGTGTTCTCATGGACTTCGACTAGTAGCTAGTACCTCAGCTACGATCTTGATCGGACGTTGTAGATAGTCAGGCTTTCAGCCTTTTTCATTTATAGATGTCTGTACTCAGACATGTAACGCTTCCGTTTGTTGCTTGATTGCTCTGAATGTTGGGTCATGTGACCCCTGTTTGTAATAATGCTATGATGGCTCTTCTGAGCCTTTATCTATATGAGTTGTTGAGTTATGCTGTGATGCCATGTTGTACAACACATACTTGCATGTTATGTGTACGTGTAATGTGTATTGCTATGTGTGGGATCTGACTATCTAGTTGTTTATCCTTAGTAGTCTCTCTTACCGGGAAATGTCTCCTAGTGCTTCCACTGAGCCCTGGTAGCTTGCTACTGCTCCGGAACACTTAGGCTGGCCGGCATGTGTCCTTCTTCGATCCTGTGTCTGTCCCTTCGGGGAAATGTCACGCGATGAATACCGGAGTCCTGTTAGCCCGCTACAGCCCGGTTCACCGGAGTCCTGTTAGCCCAGTGCTACAGCCTGGATTCACTCGCTGATGACCGACACGTTCGATGCTGGGTCATGGATGCCTGTCCCTGTAAGTTAGTGCCACTTTGGGTTTACGACTAGCCATGTCAACCCGGGCTCCTTATCATATGGATGCTAGCGACACTGTCATATATGTGTGCCAAAAGGTGCAAACGGTCCCGGGCAAAGGTAAGGCGACACCCGTGGGGATACCGTGCGTGAGGTCGCAAAGTGATATGAGGTGTTACATGCTAGATCGATGTGGCATTGAGTCGGGGTCCTGACACAAGGTATTTTGGAACGAAGACCTGTCACATTAAGGACAACGCTTTCACTATTGAAACCGTGGGCGTTTACGTGCCGCCACGAGTCCCCGCTTCTCATAGGCAGATGCCATCCGAGCAAGCGTGTGAGTCGACGGGAGGCGTGCGAGCAGATTGCTGCGCCGGCTGTCAAGGAGGCGTGCAAGCAGACCGCTGTGCAGGCTCACTAGGAGGCGAGCCCTTTGACCAGGCTCAGCCGCCCACCGTCGTCCCAACTGCTCCAACTTTTAATGTCGTTGGCGCCGCAGTTTAAAATCAACCCCGCACTACCCGGTATCGCTACAATCTTGTCTCTTCCTCTCCGATTCTCTTGTCGTCTACCTCCAACTAGCCTGACCTAAACGTACGCCATGCCGCATCACGATGGTCTGCCCTTAGTGTTCCAGTTTCCTAAGGAAGACACCCAGCCGGAGTCTCAAGAACAAAAGGCGCTTTGGGACGAGCTTGAACTGGCCTTGCGAGAAGATGCCACGCCTGTCCTCGCTCCCGTTCCGGCTCCCGTCGCCCCGACTGCGCCAGCGCCCATCCCCGTGGCATTGATGGGCTGGGAGCCGCACATTGTCGCCGAGCTTGATCCCACGGGGTTCCACGAGGTCCCCGCTGTCTTTCACGCGCCCGTGCACCTGCCAGCACATGCGCCTGCGCGTACACTGACGTGCACCCCTTGCCGGTGCCTGTGCACCTGCCAGCGCATACGCCTGCGCATGCACTGACGTGCGCGCCCATGCTGGTGCCCGTGCACACGAATGTCTCCGCCGCGCCATTGACAGCGCCTGTCCCCGTGCGGGTGCCAGTGCCCCCCTCAGCGGCATGGATGGCCGCCGTCGACCGCTTCCTTGCACCAACGTCAGTCGCCTCCTCCTGCCACTTGACTCGCTCCGAAGTCTAGAACATTTTGGCCTTCCTTGAAGCTAGGCCAACGTCTGGGAGTACGCTAACAATGGCGCAAGACGCTGCCGTCGCCGTCGGTTAGTGACCCAACGACACATAGAGAACGGCAGAGGAGCCGCTTCCCACCGCAAGACACCCCCGCCGCTACCGCGTAATCTAAATTTGCCATGAAAAACGTTCGGATTGCCATGCTTAAAATCCGAACGTTTATCATTTTCGTTTATTTTATATCGATCATCCTATAATTTAAAGTCGGAGTCAGACTGAATGAAATCTATGGTTTGATCGATTGAATGTTCTGCTAGAGCCGTATCAAATTAAATATAAAATGTCATCAAGCCACATGTATTCCTTGTCATCCAATGACCTAGACTGCTTCAATGTCGAGCACTCAACACGTTTAGCGTGCAGTTAATTTCATGTCAAAAATAGTGCTAATCACATAATAACACGCAAATAATATCCTAGTACTTAATATCCGAATGCACTTAATATACTTCCAAATTAACGTGCATTGCACGTACACACTGACTAGTGATGCTAGTACGTGAAACTGGTGCCGTGACTTGTGAATGCGTCCACATATGGTCAACGGCAACATCGCCCGCGAGTTCTTCGTGTTTGCCCGTGCGTCTAAACGCAGAAGGGGAGGAGAGAGAGAGCACACATGGAACCCACCAGTAAGTGGAGGCGAATAGTACTAAAAATAATATTATATGTTATCCATTAATTAGGCTATGGTAATATAAAAACATTATGTGAACAAAGGGGGGTACAACAAACATTGTTGTTTTACGTATGTTGCCTATTGACGTGCGGCTTGAAGGCCCGGTCACATGTTCGATCCTCGTCCTTTATTTTTTAATTTGTATATGGGTCCAAATTTGTTTCATGACATGTGGACCCCTCGGTGTGTAGTTTGTAGCACTTTAATTTGTGGGTCAAAATTTGTTCCATTCCAAGTGGACTATCGGTGTGTAGTTTTGTAGCTTATTTATAATAATTAAAGAGAACAACATAGTTTTTTGCAATAATACCATGGTGCGACCTTGAAGGCGAGAAAGGATGTGTGAGAGAGCGATGACCGAGCCAGAGGGAAATCAACTAGGGGAGTTGCGGGGGTTGCAACGGTGTTTGGAGTAGTTGTGGGCCGAATGCTACGAAAATATAATCTAAACCAACCGGAATAAATGCCTACACAAATTTATCCCAAGGTTGGAGTGCCCCTCGCAATGTAAATAGCTCCGGCTTGGCGAGGGATGGAGAGGTAGTAGCTTCAATGCATGGAAGATACGGTGTGAGAAAGCGAGGTCAATCGAGAGACATATAGATAGAGAGACAAAGTGAGTGTGGTCTCACATTCATTGAACAGATATATATGCTCTGGAGAGATATTGTCCGATTGAGCTTTTGGCAAGGGTGAGGGCTGTAAGATAGAGCTTGAGAGATGATCCAGTCATAGACGTGTAGATATATTTTGTGCGTGGGAGGAAGCAAGGTCAATCGATCACATAGGGTCGCCGTGCGATCGAAAGAGTGAGACGGTTTGGAGAGAGTGACCTAGATAGACAATGTGCATGAGAGAGTATACAATGTGAATAGGTCGAATTGGGCTCAAACATGGTGATATATCGTTTTTTCTGAGAAAGAGCAAGGTCAATCGAGACAGAGAGAGAGAGAGAGAGAGAGAGAGAGAGAGAGGCCCACCATGAGGTCGAAAGAGTGGCGGCGGCTTGGATGGACTGGCCTAGATAGATAATCTGCGTGAGAGAGTATAGAGTGTGTCGATCGAGGCCCGAACAGGGAGATATATCATTTGTGTGTGAAAGAAAACGAGGTTAAACGAGACTCAGATAAAGAGAGCAAGATTGAGTGAGAGTGGCCCGTCGTGCGGAAGAAAGAGTGAGACAGTCTCGAGGGAGTGACCTAGATATACGACGTGCGTGTGTGCGCACGAGAGGTTGGGGGGAGCTAGATAGGCAATGCATGTATTTACCACGAGAGGGTGAGAGGGAGAGGGGAGAGAGAGAGAGAGAGAGAGAGAGAGCTCGGCATGGGGTGCAATGGCGGGTCTGTGAGGTAAATACATTTGGTAACAGAGTGGAAAAAGGGGTTGTGTAGTTGAGAGACTTAGATCGAAACATGGAGAGAAAGAATGAACGTGTGTTGGAAACCGATAGCTTCCTAAGGTGGTTACGAGAGGAAGATTGACCGATACAATAAGTATGTAGCGTTTGTGCGGGGGGGGGGGGCTAAAAACAACATTTGAATGTACATAGTACGAGACTTAATATCAATGTTTCAATTCGGTGTACATTGTAAGATTTGAACCGAGGACCATGCATACGGGTAATTATTTTGAATTCGTGCCATACTAAGTTTCAAAAAGTTGACATTGACTCAATTTGTTGTGCTTTTTTGTAGGTCATATGTTTGAATCCATCCAAAAGTTTTCTAACTACCATGGTGTTCATCATATACATATGAATTTGTATTAAAAAGTAGCGTGGATACAGTGAAATGCGAAATCCACGTTAGAATTGGAGATCGCTACGTGACACACACTCTAATTCAAATAA
Organism: Triticum dicoccoides; assembly: GCF_002162155.2. Taxonomy (NCBI): domain Eukaryota; kingdom Viridiplantae; phylum Streptophyta; class Magnoliopsida; order Poales; family Poaceae; genus Triticum; species Triticum dicoccoides. The sequence continues at coordinate 155,043,910 of NC_041389.1, forward strand.
CTAATTATGTGAAACACACTCTAATCCATGTTAGCATGGATACCGTTTTGATTTTTTTTTTCAAATAACTCCTCATTAATTAATTTATAGTAATCCCTCTGTTCACTTTTATAAGACCTTGAAGACATTTCGGACAATGTGCAAAACAGTTCATTTTAAGTTGTCTGAAACGACTTACAAAAGTGAACGGAGGGAGTATCCCGTTTCAAATGACTAATTATTGCAAGGAAAACACGGGCATGGTAATACATACAGATTCGTTTGCAAATGAAAGAAGATCCGTTTGCATTCTCAAATGTAGGTGCACCAGGCAGACCAGGGTCGTGTCGGGGTGGACACTGCTTCGGTGCCTTAAGGCACCAAAGCATAGTCCTATCGGGGTGGTCGCGTGTGTCGGACGGACGCGTAGCACCCAGCCACCCACCTCCCTCCCTCCCTCCCCCACTCCCCCCAAAAAAGGATGACGACAAAATAAGTTCGCGCTTCCACGTTTTGGATTGAAATATCTGGCGGCCCCAATTCCAGCCCTGCAAAATCTCTCTTCTCCACCGTCCCCTTTCGCGCCCAGATTGCTCAAATCCCTAATTTGCCGCCAACCCAAGCAAAGTTCGAATCGCCCCTCGTCTCGTCTCTTTCCCCACCTCTATGCCGGATGACGATGACGAAGACGATGTTCGCGCTTCACCACCGCACCGAAGCTACCTCATCTACGCCCTCGTCCACCGCACCGGGTGGTCCACCGACAACGTCGGCCGCCGCAACCAACGTGCCTCACAGACACCGAGTTCCACCGCATCAGGTGCGCTTCACCGACGCCGTCTCCCAGCTCATCGGGGCTACTTCACCGAGCACATCGTCGCACCTCTGCCCCTCGAGGCCGTTGGGGCTTCACCAACGGTCTCGTCCACCGCATCGTAGTGCTCTGCTGCCACTCAAGATCTGCATCCGTGCGCGGCCAGCCAACTCCAGCGCATCAGCCTCAACGGCTCTGAAGTGACCCGCACTCTAGCTAGGCGAGCATGCCCAAACACCGGCCCGAACTAGGTATCCACACATCACTCCCTTATGCACTGTTCCGACGATGTTTGGATATCCTTTCACTGCTCTCTTAGTTTACACGCCTATGCAACTCTGACTTTAACTCTTATTTCTTCTGGAGATATCATCTGAAACAAGCAAATCCATTGTTTAGCGAAGCATGACGGCGCTACGGGATCTGGTACACATCCTGCACACCCGTATAACCTTGTAAGTATCTGTCCTCCGGTACAACATCAAGGTTGATTCCTCTTATTTGATGAACCATTCGCCGTGTCAAAAATGCAGAGGGTGATGCAAGGAGCACAAGGCCTGCACATCCAAGCAAGTGGTAACATGGACTTGTACATGGAACATCCCAAGCCAAGCAGAGCTGCAGTGAGCCTGTACAACGAGCTAGCGTAAGTCCCTGCATTTCATTTAATTTGTACTGGCATTTGTGTATGATTTGTGTGTAGTGGCGGATCCACGAATTCAAGTTACCAGGGGTGAACATTTAACTTAAAAAATACGAAGGCACTTGCACTCCGAAAATCAACATAACTTGAGAAATGTGAAGCTACATGCACTTTGAAAACCAGCTAATGATCCAAATTAGTTCAGATTATAAACACTAAATGATGAAAGCACCAAAAAACACAAAATGCAACATGGTGTACAAGGACTACAAACATGGTCTGTACCTGCTTGAATTATTCGTTCTCTGGCTGAAAATATCAAAGTGTAATTGCACCTATAACCAGTGCGCAAACTGCATATCAATATATCTATCCTGCACAAGTATGCCAATAGTTTCAAACAACAGATTAGAAAAGTATTTATGCTATGTTGTCATGATACGGGGACTTTCTGGTAGATGGCCTCGACGTTTCCTCAAGCTATGAAAATGCACTATAATTTTCTTGTCATCAATGCCTGCAAATCTCTATCTCTCTCAACATAGTAGATCATCATTAGACACTAAATCCTTCAATGAGCTTGCAAAATGCTTGCATTAGATCCCTCATTAGACACTATATGTTCATCACCAGGAGCATGTAAAATGTTTGCATCAAATCCTTCATTAGCAGTCTATTCATTAGACACTTCAGGCTCAAGAACAACATGAGCTTATATGTTTGCACCGGAAACTTGATTAGATACATCAGATTCAGTCAGTTCAGTATTGATTGGGGGAGTTATAAAATAAGTAGAAATTGGTTTTATTTTCTCATAGATTCCCTACATACAAGCAATTTTACAACACCGTCAGGTTTAACTATTGGCCAGAAATTGAAGAGTTGAATTAGATATAATCAGGAATGTGCTGTACCTCCTCGTTGCACATGCTACTCTTGCAAGCTGTGATTGTCCGTTTGCGCAAGCTCGATGCCATGCCCGTGTTGCCGCCGCTGCCTCCCACGCAGGCTACACCCAGGGTTGGGTCTTCATCTTCTTGTCCTTCCATTCGCTTGAAGCCTTTGAATTAGATATACTCAGGGATGTGATGTACCTGCTCATTGCACATGCTACTCTTGCAAGCTGCGACTGTCCGTTTGCGCAAGCTCGATGCCATGCCCGTGTTGCCGCGGCTGTCTCCCACGCAGGCTACACCCAGGGTTGGGTCTTCATCTTCTTGTCCTTCCGTTTGCTTGAAGCCCGATGACCGCCCTCCAACGAGGGTGCGAAGAAGTGCTGTGTTGGTCTGTCCAGCGGCGGCTAGGTTAGGAGCAAACCAGACTGGAGGCTGGAGCGCATGAATTGGGATTTTTCCTGCTGTCGATCGATATGGGAGGCGCTCGTTTGGGCCGCGAGCCTGCTATAGGGCCTGCCTTGCACTTATGTTATTGGCCCATCCAAATTGAAACATTTTTCTTCATTTTTTACATTGCCTGCTCGTGCGTTGGGACGAACAAAACTAGCATGGGCCAACCTGGACGACTCAAACTAGGTGCACACTTTCCAGCCACCTGAGGCGGCCGCCCATACCAACCCCTATGGTGGCGTCGCCCCTTTTTGCGTGTATGATTGGATAGTGAAAAATATTCCAGTGGCGCTTTTGATTTACCCACAGAATGGTTGAATTGCTTGTTTCTATGAACTAAGTTCGGCAATAATGTGAAGGATGCCAGTATTTTCATCCTATTGTAGATTGCTTAGATCTCGATACGCCAAAAGTAATCACATTAAATATACAGTAAAAGCCAGTGTGATGTGTGTGGCTACAACTAGTCTGACTACACATCGTCATATAACATATCAAGGACGCACCATCTTACCAGACTAACCATTCGACTTACCAATGCAGTGTGGGAAGAAAGAAGTATTGGGACTGCGTATCCAAGAATTGATGCCATGGACTCCCTCGTACAACCTTGTAAACGAAAAAGAAGTTGCATTGTGCCTGTACAAAGAACTAGCATAAGTTCAGCTACCTGCTTCTCGGAATTTTAGTTAGCCACTTATTGCAAAATTGTTCAATTACATTGCTTGGCTTAATTTAGTTTGCTACTGATTACATAATGCCACAGCCTGTTAATCACATTGTAGACTACGCCTAACTATGTGTTTGATACTTAATGTTAAGAATTACATGTTTGCCTTAACTTAAATATCTACTTGTTTGTTTAACTGCTTTGCTGCTGCAACAGCGGGTTACAATGATGTTAATAACTACTTTTTAGCATCCAATTGAAACTCTTTAATTCCTTGTTTGTTTAACTGGTTTGCTGTTATAACTCCTAGTTGAGATGTTTTGCTAACTTCAACTTTTCTGAATCCAATCAGAACTTTAATGGCAAAACAGGTTAGCCCAAGATCAAAGAGCGAGGTCCCCATCGACGTTGCATCATCCCAAGCAGTGGCACTGGCCCAATCGTGCATTATGAATTGCCAACTGCTGATGCTCTAGAGGCTAAACTAGTGGCAGAAAGAGATTCTGCTTCTGCACTTAGAGATGAAGTTGATATGTTGAGGAAGCAAACAGCACAATCACAAGCAGTACTCAAGACAACCATTAAATATTTGGTGGATTTCAAAATGAAGCAAGCTGAGACTGACCAGATTGTTAAGGTCCTGAAGGAAAAAAGGAAATTAAATTCCTACTTGGTAAATAATAGGTGAAATGTTCTTTCCATCGTTGAATAACCTTTGTGTTGTCTGTTCATGTAATCAATCAAACCATTTGTTTTAGAGATCATGTGATAATTGTTTTTTTATTTTTTGGTTTGTAATTTTATTTGAGCACAGGTCTGTATTAATTGCTAAGACTCGGAGACATTTTATTTGGATTGCTGTGCCAGACCTACAAATATGCCAATCGGGCTGAATGTGCATTCAACAATAGTTGTAGTATAGATGGACCATAAGTGGCATGCATCGGAAAGGGCCAAGATGCTGGCTAAAAAAAGGATGCTATTGTAGCCAAAAACAAGTACAGCGACCTGGCTTATGTATGTTAGTTGATATTATTGATCCATATACTCTATAAGTGTTTATATGTCTGTTAGTTCTGTACATTCTTGGTTGATTGACTCGGTTTTTGAATCTTGATACATCACTTGTGTACATATCTAAATGGGAGTACACATTATGTTGTGTGTGACATTTGAGTTGAACATGAAGTGTTCCAAATATTTGAATTCACCTTAAACTGGATTCTAGCTTCTGAATTTGAGTATCGGCATTTCTAATCCATATTCATATATGACAGTGGAATACATCTTTATCGTCCTTTTGAAGATATATAAAAACACATAGAATGATTTATAAAGATTCATATAGGAACACAAAATGGATTCGAATTTAGTTGCCAGGGTAAACGTGGATGCTTATTGTCCCAAAATTCGAAAGAAGCGGCAAAATGTCCACTCCCACGTCGACTGACCGAAGCCAAGTGTTTGGGAGATGGAAATTACTGTCTACCCATTACACGGACAATCCATCGGCCCGATTTCCACTACTCTAAATAGGGGTAGGTTAGTAACTTCAATTAGACGTGACACGACCGCCTTTGAGCCCATTCCGACATGGTGGGCATCAAACATGGGCGGCAAAACACATTTGATTCAAGCTCGTCCAAAAGACCTCTATTTCTCCCTCCATTCCCCATTCTTACACGGTGGGCGGCAAAACAAACTCGACTCGGCCGAAATCGATGTAGGCAAATATTTTCAATAGGGGCAGGTTTGTAACTTCACTCAGACGTGACACAACCGCCCTACCTGTCAACCCCGTTCATACACCATGGGCGCCAACCATGGGCACCAACCACCCTCTCCTCGCCCGAAATCGCTCTGGGCAAATATTGGCGAGATGCGAGATTACCGTCCTATCCCCAACCGACGAGACGTCCAAATTTTAAATGGGGGCTAAGTTCGTAACTTTCCCATATTTTAGACAGGTGCCTCCCAAAAACATGGTTCCCCGTACCTCTCCCTCCATTTTCCCATTCATACACCATCCACGCTAGAACACCCCATCCCCACACCAGCCTCTGTCCGCCACCCCATCCATTGCTGCCGTCCTCCACCACCTCCATCACCACCGTCCTCCACCATGCCGGAGCGCCTACCAAGACCGCGTCGTCCACTGCTAGAGATGGACCTTTCTCATCCACGGCGACAGACCAATAGCCTTGCATCATGTCCTCTCACTTCATCGGCGCCGTCGTCCTCTTTGTCGGGGCCGCTCAGACGACCTTCTCTTCCACCGCAACGGGACTTATCCCCCGATGCACCCGTCTACCGTCACAGATCTGCTTCAACGCCACCGACAGCCATCGCACCCCCGATGCCTACACGACGCCGCAAGAGAGGTGGTACTTCATATCTCCTCAACTTTTTGATCTCAACCAGAAAATAGATCTTAACTTGGTTAATCTACTTTATTTTCAGCTCTTAGAATTTACTCCCTCCGTCCCATAATATAAGAATGTTTTTGACACTACACTAGTGTCAAAAACGTTCTTATATTAGGGGACAGAGGGATTAGTTCTTAGTTCGAAGCAAACAATGGATGGTAAATATCATTTCTCCGGTTTGCAGCTTCAAATCTGCCATGGCACAACCATAATACGGTTTAATTGATCATGCTTAGGGTTTAATTGATCATGTTGGTTCTGTGGTGGTTTCTTTAATAGAAATCAGAGGGGAAACCCTCTTTTGCTAAAAAAATATGCTTAGAGTTTCCCCCTTTTATGATCACTATACGATCAGAATACGTGCTTCGTGTCAGAATAACACTGTTCCACCCATCAAGCTAAACAAGCTTAGTTGTTCAAATACGAATATGATATTATTAAAACAAAGTTGTTTAATTGGTCAGCTAAATGTTCCTAAATTAGTTTCGAAAATGCATGTTTGCTGCTCGGGTGTGTATCTCTACAGGGTGCCCATGGTGGGCTAGCCCACCCTGGGATTTTTGGTCGTTCCAGGCCCCGATTCCCCTCTGTTCTGTTGTGCGCTTCCGATCTCTACTCGCCCCCAGCCGCCTGCGTCGCCGGCAACTTGCCGTCCCCGGATGGCATGACTCTAGGAGGAGACGCCGGACTAACAGGAGGCCAGGAGCCTCTCGCCCAACAGTGTCACCGCTGCCCAGGCGCGCCACCGTGCCTACCTTCCCAGTCCGTTCAGGGCTCATGCGTGCAGCACCCACCAAGCCAACCCAATTTATCCTGAGATACGTCCTCAACACTCAACAGCCACTCCTCATCACCCATTTTCTAATTGATTCATTACTCATTAGGCAGGGCTGTCATTAGGGTTTGTTGTGTGCTCAGTGCTACCTACACTTAATGGTTCAGATGTATTTCGGTAATCTTTAGTACCTCTAAAGTTCACAGGGTTTTCAAAATTCTGGCCCTCGGAACAGACACTAGTCATTTTGGATTGTTGGTTGTAGTGACATTGACCCAGATTACTACTGCAAGCCAGGTTTGTTGACAATTTTACTTGTCTTTCGTACTCATTCGATATAATATCCAATTATTCACGTCGATTAGTTGCAAACAATAAGTGCTAGACAAACTTCTTCATTCAGATTTTGTACGGTCTCTTACTGCAGTTACAATTCTGCATACTTGTCCTAGTAAGCTCACAAGTAAATGATTGATTCACTACATCTATGCTTGCCTTGTCATATTTTTTGTCAATATTCTTTTAGGGTGGACCACCCTATTTCTAAATACTGGAACCGTAGACATGAGTGAATGGTATTTCTCTATGTGATCTCTTCCATCATGTGTGTGCAACGAACACTGCATTGTATAGAAAGAAAGTATCATTTCCAGCTTTTACATAGATTTCAATCTTTTACATGGAATACAATCTGCCTACTTGCTTTGTGTCGCACTACCAACACTCCACCCTTGAAGCCAAACATTATGCCACTCATAATTGCTTAGTTTATTTGTTCAAATACGAATTTCATATGATTCTAATGTTCCTACTTCAGTTTTGAAATGTGTGCCTGCCTGTTATAGAGACATAAGGGGTTTGTATTTCTGTGTGTGGTCTGGTCAGCACGGTTGGGGGGGTGAACTTTGCATATGCAGGGGTTTATAGGGAGACACTCTTCGAGTTGAATCCGCAATGCATTCCATAGATAATCTGACTACTTTTTATGTTTTCATGAATCTCAGATTCTGAACAACATCATAATGATTATGAGCTTGCGCGCATGAATAGAATAAAGCAGAACAATGCCATGGCTGTCAAACTTGGCATTAAGGGACTAAATCAGGTCTGGATGCAATGCAATGCAAACGCTCTCCACCTACAGATTCATGCTCAGAATATGATCCTAATAGTGATTCTGAGCTAGAGGGAGACCTAAGTCAATGTAGCTCCCTAGTGGAGGAGTCAGAGGAAGATGCCCTATCTTATTCACCCATCAAGGTACTTGCTCTAACTTTCCAAGGTTACATTGCTCGCACATATCTTGCAACTGATGCTTTACATTGCTTCTACTTTGTTGAACTGCCATTAGCTTAGTTTACACATCAAGTATGTGAATACGCCCTGCCTATCCATTTTTAGTACATATTCCATCTGTCATCATACCATATTTATCCATTCAAATGTTGTTCTTGTGTATCAGACGTTCAAAAGGAAGAGGGCGATTGCTGATCATGGAGCAGCACAAGCAAAGTATTTGGAAAAGGTAGTGGCACCTGATAAATCAAATAGCCCATTAGGTGTAGTTGCAATATCACCTGACCCACAAAACACCCCAACTCTAGCAGACTCTAGCCCTACTACACTGGTCATTTCTGATGCCCCAACTCAGCAGACCCCAACTGCAGCAAACAGTATGATTATGCCAGTTGACATAGCACCAGCTGTACGATGCAAAACCCCCATTCCAGCAAAAAGTACACCAAATCCAGTTGCCAAATCCCTTTTCGAACCAGAGGGAGCCCCAATTGCAGCAAATAGGACCCATGTTCCATTTCTTCCTAGTTTAGAAGACGAAGCTTATGTTGTTGTCAGGAACTTTGTGCGCATCTTTCCTTCATGGAAAGATTATACCACAGACACAGAACAATTTCCAGTCTTCCTCTGCAACTTATGCGTAAGTAATGTACTAATGTTATTCATGGTCATTACTGCATATGTTTCTGCTGACAGAAGACACAAGATTTCATTCTTTTAAATAGGCGAGGAGCAAACTGGATTGTGTTGACGAGCAAGGTTGGTTGCGCTTTTCAAGCACTCGTCGATGAAGTATCGTTCCTACCTGAGGCAAGCGCACTTCAATGGCAAGCCTCTGAATGAAATTTCTGTAAAGTCTCCGGTGCTACATTTATCCGACGGTGACTGGAATAATCTTGTTACACATTGGTCTCGGCTGCAGCATAAGGTACTGTCTATGATATCACATCACAATTTGAACTACATTTCTGCATTTGCCTTAATGTCTCACTTGTATGAAAACTTTTAGCAGAAGAACATTCGTTCTCAAGGGACCATAGAATCTCGCAACTATACTGCACACTACATTGCTCTTGTGAGTACCTCTTGCCATGTATGACCATACTTACTTTCATAGTTGTTTGATTATGTAGCATCACTGCACATGTTAGCCTCGTAATCGTTCATTTGGTGGACATTATAAGATCCGTATGGACTCTTACATAAATTTAGAATCAACCCAATGCTTTTGAAGAGGTTTAGCTCTGCAGTCCTCTTGTAAGGACTGAACGTGGTCTATCACTGTACTTACATTAACAACTACTCCCTCTGTCCCATAATATAAGAACGTTTTGTACAGTACACCAGTGTTCAAAACACTCTTGTATTATGGGAAGAGGGATTGGTTCATTTTGTAACATTTTGCATCTTATCTCCCTCGCCCACCATTTACTAAAAAAGTTCAGATCTATATTTAATCTTACCAACAAGTAGAATACACAGACAATGCCAGTGCAGAAGTGTAGCCCATTGCTCTTGTCAGTACATTTTGTCCTGTAACGCTTGTACTTCCAGGGATTGGTAGTTGATTATGTAGCACCAATCTGCATCTTATCTTCATTATCCTCTATCCCTTCTAGTATTATCATATCTATAATTACTCTCACAAAATGTAGAGTACAGGCAATGTTTATGAAGAAGATTTTGTGCTGAAATTCTTGAGTTATCCTTCCCTTGACATGGAGAAGGGCATTATAAAGCCGGTGTTAACTGTTAATGTAAGTGAGTCCTTCTAAAGCCTTTATCCTCAACTGCTATTTAATTTGCTCATACTCCCTATCGTTTACTGCTGTTTAGTTTGCTATTTCTACCAAAATGCATGTTCGCAAGAACCATAAGTTCTAATACTTGTAAAACCAAATTCCTTATTCATACCATGCACATTACTTAATACTCCCTATATGTATGCTTGTTTTTGTGGATCTATAATCTAGTGTGTGGTGAAGCAGCCCACATTTGCACCTTGTCATCTCCTGTTTTATCTTACTGATGTGGCTGATGATATGAACAACATGCCATGCACATTATCCAAAATAGATACAATGATTTTCTTTGCCCTTCATCTATGCCTGTTATGTTGACATGGTAATCCATTAGTGTGGCAAAGCTCCCTGCATTATGAACAATGCCAAATTATGCTATTGATATTTTGAACTTACTCTTTATTTTCTAATTTGAAATTGGATGGAATTGACAGCACAGTTATCATCTTTGTTTATACACGTGCAAAACCTGTCATCTCTCTGCTTTATTTCAGGGTGATATGCCTGATGGCATGCACAAGTCTGCTGAAGGCTGTGAGACAGACCCAACATATATTGCAGCAAAGAAGGCAAAACATCTTGAAGATAGCGAGACAACCCCAAATTCTTGTCTTGATGCAGTGTTCAAGTTAATTGAGACTAACAGTCAGACAAGCTCACAGAATTCATTGTCTAAATCAGTTTGACTTCTTCAGTCCCAAGTTCTAGCAGAAAGGCATTCTGCAACTCAACTTTGACTTGAAGTCCTATCTCTAAGAAAGATTGTAGAGAACACCAATGAGAACCTCATCGCTAAACAGCTACACCTGGAAGCTATGACCGACATGCTAGGCCGGTCTCACAGCCTTGCTCAGCAGCTTGCGCAGCAGTTCCCCTGCAAGGCTAACCTTTCTTGAACTGTCTTGGAAGTGGTCTCGGTTCAGTATTATTTTGTTACGCTGCAATGGTGCCCAGTTTTTGTAATCTGCTTCTTCGTTGCACTTTATGATCACTGGTGCCGAACTTCGATGCCCAGTGGATGTAATATACCTTAAATCCTTTATTGTATAGTGTAGGTTTATTCTTAGTTACTATGCCGTAATTTCTTTATTGTATAGAGTAGGTTTATTCTTAATTCCTACTAGTTACTGCCATCATTCGCTATCTGAAAAAAAATCAGATGTAGTCGACCGGCCCGAAACATTCGACTCTAACGGGCCTGGTTTTTAGCGGGCCAAAATTGGGCCGGCCTGCATCTTTCTTGGGCCCGAATGATTGGGGCCATCACACATTGCGACAGGCCCAAACTTACACCGTCCTATATTTTAGTTGGGCCTTTTGTCGACCCAGCACTTAGTTTGGCCCAGGTAGCATTGGGCCATTAACAGGTTGGATATTGTACTGGCCTGTTACGGCCGAGATGAAACCACGGGCCTTTAGCAGGCCAAAATGCATGTTGGGCCCAATTTTCACTAGTCGTCGACGGGCCTTCAGCAGGACGAATGTAGACTGGGCCTTGTTGAGCCCAGTTAGCTCACGGGCCGTTACCAAGCCGAAACATATCTCAGGCCTTAGTTGGCCCACTGATATCATGGGCCTTTAAGAGGTCGAAAGTTTAGTACAGGCATCAACGGGCCGAATTACGTGACAGGCCTTGGGCTTAACCGTTGCCACCTTTAGCACAGGCCGTTAGTGGGCCCGATGTCCCATCGGACCATATATGGCCCATGGGCAGCACGAGCCATTCCCAGGCCGAAAGTCACACCGGGCTGAAACGGGCCCATGTCTACATCAGGCCTCTAACATGCCGAAAGTCACTGGGCTGTAGTTGGGCCCAAATATTCGGTGAACAATTAATGGGCCAGATCTGGCTTTGGACCGCAAATGGGCCCAAATATTGGGTGAACAATTAACGGGCCAGATCTGGCTTCGGGCCGTAAATGGGCCCAAATATCGGGCGAACAATTAACGGGCCAGATCTGGCTTCGGACCGTAAACGGGCCTTTATTAAGCAGGCCTTTATTGGGCTGGCCCACTAGTACCTGATTAAGTACTACGTGCCTTTGACTGGGCCGGCCTTTTTAACCTATATGGGCCTCTATTGGGCCCAGCCACGTGTCGACGTATCATAGGCATGTTCCTCCAATGGATGGGCGACATCTGGCCCACTAACGAGCTGACAGGTGTTCCCTTCGGCCAATCAGAATTTTACACGTGGAAATTTCCCATTGGTCAGGGCTGTTAACGGGTTATCGGATCCAAAATCCGACCCGATAGCTTAACGGCATTCCGTTACGGTGGATCCCACGTGTCGGTCACCCTTGACGAAAGCACTTCTGTGACGCGCGATTTATCATCATGGAAGTGGACACTTCCATGATGATAATTTTGGTAATGTCATGGAACACTTCTACGACAGCACAGGTATGACTATCTTGATTCTGTCATAAAATCGTCATGGATGTACATGGATGAAAAAAAACGTGACCTACTGTGACAAACATGTATCATCATGGAAGTGTATTTTTTTGTAGTGTGTCTATCCCTTTCGGGTAGCGGCGCCTGAAGATAGGCAAACGGACGTGAGAGAGTTGTAAATATTGATAGATCGAACGCCAAATAAAATAAATTGCAGCAAGGTATTTTGTATTTTCTGGTTTAATAGATCTGAAAATAAAAGTGGATAAAATAGATCATAAAGTCAAATAATATGATAAAGAGACCCAAGGGCCGTAGGTTTCACTAGTGGCTTCTCTCGAGAAAAATACCAAACAGTGGGTGAACAAATTACTGTTGGGAAATTGATAGAACTTCAAATAATCATGATGATATCCAAGCAATGATCATTACATAGGCATCACGTCCAAGATTAGTAGACCGACTCCTGCCTACATCTACTACTATTACTCCACACATCCACCGCTATCCAGCGTGCATCTAGTGTATTAAGTTCATGGAGATACGGAGTAATGCAATAAGAACGATGACATGATGTAGACAAGATCTATTTATGTAGAAATAGACCCCATCATTTTATCCTCAGTAGCAACGATACATATGTGTCGGTTCCCCTTCAGTCACTGAGATCAAGCACCGTAAGATCGAACCCACTACAAAGCACCTCTTCCCATTGCAAGATAAATAGATCAAGTTGGCCAAACAAAACCCAAATATCGGAGAAGAAATAGGAGGCTATAAGCAATCATGCATATAAGAGATCAAAGAAACTCAAATAACTTTCATGGATAAAAACATAGATCTGATCATAAACTCAAAGTTCATCGGATCCCAACAAACACACCGTAAAAGGAATTACATCATATGGATCTCCAAGAGACCATTGTATTGAGAATCAAACAAGAGAGACAAAGCCATCTAGCTACTAATTATGGACTCGTAGGTCTACAAAGAACTACTCACGCATCATCGAAGAAGCACCAATGGACATGATGAACCCCTCCGTAATGGTGTCTAGATTGGATCTAGTGGTTCTGGACTGCGGCGACTGGAATTGATTTTCGTCGACTCCCCTAGGGTTCCTGGAATATTGGGGTATTTATAGAGCAAAGAGTCGGTTCAGGGGGCACCCGAGGTGGGCACATCCCACCAAGGCGTGCCTGGGCCTCCTGGCGCGCCCTCGAGGGTTGTGCTCCCCTCGAAGCACCCCAGGAGCTTCTCTGGCCCACTGGATGTCTTCTGGTCCAAAAAATCCACAAAAAGTTTCGCTACATTTGGACTCCGTTTTATATGCGATGTAAAGAACATGCAGAAACCAGCAACTGGCACTTGGCACTATGTCAATAGGTTAGTACCAAAAATGATATAAAATAACTATAAAATGATTGTAAAACATCCCAGAATGATAATATAACAACATGGAACAATAAAAAACTATAGATACATTGGAGACCTATCAGCATCCCCAAGCTTAATTCCTTCTCGTCCTCAAGTAGGTAAATGATAAAAACAGAACTTTTTATGTGGAATGCTGCCTAACATGTCATATCATATTCTTTTCTTTATAGCATGGACATTTGTACTTTTATATGGTTCAGAGCAATAGTCTAGTTTTGACATGAGACTTAAATACTCAAGCATATCAACAAGCAACCATGTATTTCATAATATCAATACTAAAATAAGTTATCCCTAGCCCATCATGCTCAATCATTCATTCATTCATGAAACACACTCGCATATTAAGTACACCCAATGCTCAACTACGAATTAGTGCCTCCTAGTTGGTGCTTTGTAAGAGAAGATGGAGACTCAAATTCAAAATAAAAATTGCACAAAGCAAAAGAAAGGCCCCTCGCAGAGGGAAGTAGGGATTTGTAGAGGTGCAAGAGCTTAGAGCGAAAAAATATAGAGATAAAAACATTTTGAGAGGCATACTTTTCCCACCAACAAAAATGATTTAGAGCTCCCAACACTTTCCATGCTAGATATATCATAGGCGGTTCCCAAACAGAAAATAAAGTTTATTCCTTTTTCCACCATACTTTCACTTTCCATGGCTAGTCAAATCCACGGTTGCCCTCCATACCAACACTTTATTTGACAACATAAAGTAAATTCATTTTTCATTTCGGGACTGGGCATCCCTAATACCTTTGCCTTACTCTCGTGCAATGACAAGTGAATAAACACTCATTGTGAGAATAATACATCTAACATGGAAAATAATGGCCACCCCTCACCGCCTCACAAGAAGTACAAGAACACAAAAGAGAAATTTATTTTGAAAATTAGAGATGGCACATACAAATTTTCTTAGAACGGTAAAGAATACCACATATAGGTAGGTATAGTGGACTCATGTGGCAAAACTGGTTTAGAGGATTTTGGATGCACAAGTAGTGATCATACTTAGTGCAAAATGAAGGCTAGCAAAAGATTGAGAAGCGACCAACCAAGAAACGAGTAATCCCAAAAGCGAGTATTAGACATAACTAACACTGAATAATGCACCACAAGTAGGATGTAATTTCATTGCATGACTATTGACTTTCGTGCTTGCATAGGGAATCACAAACCTTAACACCAATATTCTTGCTAAAGCACAATTACTCATCAACATGACTCACATATCACATCATCATATCTCAAAACTATTACAAGGAATCAAGTTTATTTTGTTCAATGATCTTCATGAAAGTTTTTATTATATCCTTCTTGGATATCTATCACTTTGGGACTAATTTTCATGTGTTGCTTTTGATAAGCTCAAACAAATATAAGTGAAGATCATGAGCATAATATTTCTTTCTCTCAAATTAATTTAAGTGAAGCAAGAGAGAATTTCTTAAAAAATTTACTAACTCTCAAAAAAATCTAAGTGAGGCATAAGAGCATTTGTTCAAAAATAACAAATCACGCCGTGCTCAAAAAGATATAAGTGAAGCACTAGAGCAAATCCATAGCTCATAAAAATTTAAGTGAAGCATAGGGAGCAATTCTAACAAGTCATGACATAATTTTGGCTCTCTCAAATAGTTGTGTACAGCAAGGGACCAAGACTAAAAACACAAAGCAAAACAAGCAAAGACTCATGTCATACAAGACACTCCAAGCAAAACACATAGCATGTGACGAATAAAAATAAAGCTTCGAGTAAAATACCGATGGTCGTTAGAAGAAAGAGGGGATGCCACTCGGGGCATCCCCAAGCTTAGTTGATTGCTTCTCTTTGGATAATAACTTGGGGTGCCATGGGCATCCCCAAGCTTAGTCTCTTCTTACTCCTTATTTCTTCATCCATCGTAAGATAACCCAAAACTTGAAAACTTCAATCACACAAAACTCAACAAAACCTTCGTGAGATCCGTTAGAATAAGAAAGAAAAACACTACTATAAGTATCGTACAACACCAATTCATATTTTCGTTTTCCATTATATCTATTGTATTCCAACTTTTCTATGGCAAAAACTCATTAACGAAAACCATAGAATCATTAAAACAAGCACACAACGCAAAGAAAACAGAATCTGTCAAAAACAGAACAGCCTGTAGAAATCTTAATATTTCTAATACTTCTGCAACTCCAAATATTCTGAAAAATTAGGACGGCCTGAGAAATTTGTATATTAATCTTCTGCAAAACAAATCAGGGCAAAATCAAGTTTTTGTGATTTATGAAAATTATTTTCGTGAGTGCATAAGTTTCTGTTTTTTAGCAAGATCAAACAACTATTATCCAAGAAGATCCTAAAGGCTTTGCTTGGCACAAACACTAATTAAAACACAAAAAACACAATAATAACAGTAGCATAATCGTGCCAACACTGAAGAATAGAAAGCAAAAGGCAAAAATAAATTTCATTCATTGGGTTGCCTCCGAACAAGCGCTATCGTTTTACGCCCTTAGCTAGGCATAAAGCAAGGATCTAAGTTTTGTCATCTTTGTCCAACTCTTCAATCAAACACTTAGAATCCGTCAAGGATTTAGCATAAAGATTTTCAATGACAATACTTCTAGGAACAAATTTAAAGAATTCATTCTTGCCCAAGGGATCTCTTATAAGTTCAACAAAATCCAGGTGAATACAAATCCTCTTAAGATCCTCTTTATTGTTATTACTAGAAGTTGCACCCCTATTCTTGGTGACTTGTGTAGTCTTGCCAATTTTTACGAAGTTTTTTCCAAAGTTTTAGCAGAAGCAAAAGCCGTGCTTAAATTACTACAGATTTCTTCTTGTTTGTCAATCTGACACGGGCTTTCTTCAATTCTATCATGAATTATGGTCCCCTTTTCTTTCAATAACTTAAAAACCTCTCCCGCTTTTGACCCAATTTTAGTGGCAAAATTATGCATCTTTCTATCCAAATTTTCAATATGATCTTTGGTAAGCATTTTCTTTTCAATAACATCTAATCTTTCCATGACATGCTCAAGAGTCAAAGCTGTTTCATTAATCATAAGGGGTGGTGAGCCCACTAAATTTCCCAAAGCATTAAAAGCATCAAGAGAAGGACACATCAAGAAATTTCCACCAGTAATCATATCAAGGATGAATCTATAGCAAGTGGTGATGCCCACATGAAAATGGCGAAGAAGAACAATGGTAGATTGCTCACGGATAGATCTATTATGAGCATTGCAAATCCTATACCAAGCATCTTCTAAATTCTCTCCTCCCCTTTGTTTAAAGTTGAGAGTAACAAACAAAGTTGCACACAAAACAGATCCGGCAAGAAAACGGCGAACGAAAAAGAGGGAGAATAAAACGGCAACTTTTTGTGAAGTGGGGGAGAGGAAACGAGAGGCAAATGGCAAATAATGTAAATTGTGAGGAGATGAGATTTGTGATTAGGACCTGGTAGATGTTGAAGATCCTCCCCGGCAACGGCGCCAGAAATTGGCGAGTTGACGCGAGACTATCTTGACGTGATCCTCCCCGGCAACAGCGCCAGAAATTCCTTTTGATGCGTCTTGAAGCTACGTCGGTATTTCCCCAAAGAGGAAGGGATGATGCAGCACAGCGACCGTAGGTATTTCCCAGTGATGAGACCAAGGTTATAAAACTAGTAGGAGAACCAAGCAACTCTACGTAAACAGCACCTGCACACAAATAACAAATACTCGCAACCCGACGTGTAAAAGGGGTTGTCAATCCCTTTCGGGTAGCGGCGCCTGAAGATAGGCAAACAGACATGAGAGAGTTGTAAATATTGATAGATCGAACACCAAATAAAATAAATTGCAGCAAGGTATTTTTTTATTTTTTGGTCTAATAGATCTAAAAATAAAAGGCAAATAAAATAGATCGCAAATGCAATTAATATGAGAAAGAGACTCGGGGGCCGTAGGTTTCACTAGTGGCTTCTCTCGAGAAAAATAGAAAATGGTGGGTGAAAAGATTACTGTTAGACAATTGATAGAACTTCAAATAATGATGACAATATCCAGGCAATGATCATTATATAGGCATCATGTCCAAGATTAGTAGACCGACTCCGGCCTGCATCTACTACTGTTACTCCACACATCCACGGCTATCCAGCATGCATCTAGTGTATTAAGTTCATGGAGAAACGGAGTAATGCAATAAGAATGATGACATGATGTAGACAAGATCTATTTATGTATAAATAGACCGCTTCGTTTTATCCTTAGTAGCAACGATACATACGTGTCGGTTCCCCTTCTGTCACTGGGATCAAGCACTGTAAGATCGAACCCACTACAAAGCACCTCTTCCCATTGCAAGATAAATAGATCAAGTTGGCCAAACAAAGCCCAAATATCGGAGAGGAAATACGAGGCTATAAGCAATCATGCTTATAAGATATCAAAGAAACTCAAATAACTTTCATGGATAAAAACATAGATCTGATCATAAACTCAAAGTTCATCGGATCCCAACAAATACACCGCAAAAAGAGTTACATCATATGGATCTCTGAGAGACCATTGTATTGAGAATCAAACGAGAGGGAGGAAGTCATCTAGCTACTATCTACGGACCCGTAGGTCTACAAAGAACTACTCACGCATCATCGGAGAGGCACCAATGGACATGATGCACCCCCTCCGTGATGGTGTCTAGATTGGATCTGGTGGTTTTGGACTCTGCGGTGGCTGGAATTGATTTTCGTCGGCTCTCCTAGGGTTTCAGGAATATTGGGGTATTTATAGAGCAGAGAGTCGGTTCAGGGGGCACCCGAGGTGGGCACAACCCACCAGGGCACGCCTAGGCATCCTGGCGCGCCCTGGTGGGATGTGCTCCCCTCGGAGCACCCCTAGGCGCTTCTCCAGCCCACTGGATGTCTTCTGGTCCCAAAAAAATCCAAAAAAAGTTTCACTGCGTTTGGACTCCATTTGGTATTGATTTCCTGCAATGTAAAAAAGTGCAGAAAACAGCAACTCGCACTTGGCACTATGTCAATAGGTTAGTACCAAAAAATGATATAAAATGGCTATAAAATGATTGTCAAACATCCAAGAATGAGAATATAACAGCATGGAACAATAAAAAGTTATAGATACATAGGAGACATATCACTACTTACGGTTATCAGTAGCGTAGTTTATAGGGCGTGGTACTGCAAACAGGTATAGCATTAGCGCATGGAAACCAATGCTACTGCTATAAGTTAGCTGTAGCAACCTAGTGGTAGCACTTCTACCAGCGCTACTGCTAGCTCTATTTCAAGCGCTACTGCTAGGGTTATTCCAGTAGTGATCCAATCCTCGTAGTTTCCACCATTTGGAGCTAAATTTTCTTTCTCAAACAAAGATGCTAAATTGAAACTATTGCGATCCATTGATCTACAATAATAAACACAAGATTCACTTCGAGATAGTTCATAATTAATTTTCACTAGTGATTAAACAATTTTAATATAAAGTGCACTCCCACTAAAATAAATATCTCTCATAATTGAAAGTGAGTGACTCAAGATCCTAATCTCATTCTCAGTCGTTGATGTGGACATCACTGATGATGAGAATTTTGACCAGTAGGCAAGCTTTTGCCGATCATATCTCCATATGACTCTTGTTCATCTTTCGATGCTTTCGTGCTCTGAGCTCAGAACGATTCTGCCAGAACTTCAAGACAACCGAGTGTTATCTGTGTACATGGTATGAGCATCCACCCGCCTTACAGCTCATAACCCGTTTGTACTCATGTGGACATGATGCACTCCAGAATGCTACGTGTTATAAATGGTCGCGACAATGAGAAGAACACCTTTTAACTTGATATTTACTGTGAGAGATCACCCTAATTATTGACTATTGCGCTATCAAAGGATGCAAACAACAAAGGGATAAACATCTTAGGAAATTCATAATTGCATGATACGGTAAAGAGCCCTGGGTGCCGGTAACATCTCCACGATCCTCCGAGGTCTTCATGTAAATTTCTCCGGAAACGTTGTCGTGGCGACAATTTTAAAAATTGCTGCCATGGCAACGATTTTGTTCTCTTGCCTCTGGTGAACTCTGGGTCATCCATGTAATATGTAGGCTATCTCTACATCTATTACATTAAGGTGGCAATCACGTGTCTCTAGCCATTATGACGTGATGCATAGGCCACTTAACGTTACAACATATAACCATCCCATACATAAACTCATTATCATGACGAAGGCTATACCACATCATATGCAAACCTACAAAACCAAGTTAAACGTCCTCTAATCGGTTTGGCAAATTTTAATTAAGTGGCTTCTATAGTTTTTGTATAACACTAGCTACCTACGTCCACCATCAAGGTGATAATTCTTGTTGCTAGATTAACTTTCGGGGTGTGTGAGGGAAGAAACTTAATTAAAAATGTCTAGCCCACAATAAACTTTGTCAAATATTCATGACCCCCTAGAAGATCGTTCATCTTCATCGCCCTTGTGTTTGCGATGGTTCACTATTCTTGACTATGATGAAGCCCAAAGAACTAATAGAAGATTGTCAACAAATAGAGCCGATCGCTTGTCAAAACTTGGTAAAAAGCTACATCATGTCGTCAATGAACTGAATTGAAGCAACACTCAAGGGAAGCATAGCAAGAACATCAAACCCTCACATCCACATGTGAACTACTGTAACGACCCGAGACCGACGCTCCAGATGCCTTCTAGTTATTTCATTGTCGCCGTGTGTTTTATTTGCTTGTTGCATTTCATCATCACATCATGTGCGTTGGATCCACATGTTTTCTCAAAATTACATCCGTTCATAGTTGTCGCGTCCCTTGCCTTCGTTGACCGTTCCGAGAGCAACAAGGTTTTTGATTCCCTCTTGTCAATCCACCTAACCTCTCTGCACAGCCACACCTCGCGCGCGTCCGAAAACCTCCATGAACCCGAACCGGGTTGTCATTACCAATGGGTCCCGATCATCCCAAACATCCCCTAAATATCTTCGATTTATTTATTGAGCTCATGATGTGGAGCATCCTACGGTCATCACCATGTCAAGAGTCCGTTTGGCAAGTGACACGTGCGACCTCTACTTCTCAAACATAAAGGTGAATCTTCTCCTTTACACGTGTTCACTTGACCCCTTCGAGGATGGTATACTACTTGACACTCCACTAGTGTGCATACATAGGTATTGTCGGAACGCTACGGACAACGAGGAGGAGTGCAAGCACCAAGGAACAACTACACTATCCGTGAGGGAAGCATGGAAGAGAAGACGAAAGAAGACGGAGCTGCGGAGTCTACAGCGGCCGGACGTCCGACGTGCCACCGGGTGTCCGACACTCTACAGCACCCGGACGTCCGACGTCCACCGGGCGTCCGACGCGACCATGCCAGGACCAGCCAGGAGATCTACAGTAGCTGGACGATCGACATCCTCCGGACGACCGACATGTCCCAGTGCATGGATGACCGATGCTGACCAGACGACCGATGCCACCTGTCCAGAGCCAAAATGTCGGAAGTCTGACGCCCTCCGGACGTCCGGACCCCCGCGAGCGACCGGACGTCCCACACTACATGTGCGCAGCCGGGCCTTTGGCCTTGTATCCCTCTCCCACTTACCCCTTCGTGGCCTAGACTATAAATAGACCTCCCCCTCATCCTTTCTAGGGTTAGAAAATATGATAGCTCATTCTTAGGTGAGCTTTGCTCCTACCTCTACTCTTGAGAGAGAGAGACTATCACTCTCATGGAGTTCAATACCTTCATGTGAGAAGATCCTGCGGGATATCATCAAGACCCCCTTGCGGGAAGATCCGTCTAGGATACCATCAAGACCTCGTCTTGGAGATGAACTCTACCTTGTATCTTCCTCTTTGTTGTTCATGTACCTTGTGGATCTTGTGTGTTTGATTTTCTAGTGGATGTGTGATTGGACTTATTCGTGAGTGTTTCTCCTTGTGATTTATCTCAGTTCTTCCCCGTGTTCATCGTGTTCTTGGTAGGATCCCCTCCAAACGTGAAAGATCGGGCGTGTAGGGTTCTACCCTACATCATCTTGGTAACATGAGCCACGTTGATCACGTTTTTGGAGACCCTAACCCTCTTTTTCTAGCCTAATTTTATTGTGTTCTTCCCCAATTTCGAAAATCCCCACCAAAAATAGCCCCAAATATTTTTTGTGATTTGTTGGTTTGATGAAGTTTTGTTGATTTTGCTCCATGGATTTGCTTGGTTTCAAGTGGATCTAGCATTTCCCCAAGTTTCCCCATCTTCCATCCATGAAATCTCATCAATTTTGACCCTGAAATCCCCAATTTCCGCCCAAAATCGCGTCCCGAAATTCGCATCTCGCGTTGACCCCGACCCACCGGACGACCAACGTTTTTTCGGACATCCGGACCCCCCCCCCCCAGAATCATCGGACAACCGACCATCACCGGACGTCCGACAACCCCAATCCAGTACCAAAACAGTGGATTTCCAGCCATTTCCGGACGTCCGTCCCGCGCTCCAGCCACCGGTCGTCCGACCATCATCGGATGTCTGATACCTGTAGATTCTCACTTCAGCTGATTTTTGTTTTGTCCATAACTAATTCATCCGAACTCGGATTTTGACGTTCTTTAGCTCGTTTTGAAGCTATTGACATCCCCCTTCTCAAAAAAATACTACCAACATCATTTGACTCCATAAAATATTTGGAACTTTGGCATCTTTGCCTAGGGCTTCCACCATATCATCCGCATTACCACCACCGACTTCCGCAACCTAACCCATTTTGTTCACCATAGCATTAGTGGTTGCTTGACTAGTTACTAGAGTCTCCTAAGGTGTTTCGGCTACTTAGGGACGGTTGCTTCTTCATCAACCACCACCACAATTCCCGCATAGGCTTGCCCACCATACACTTCCGCCACCCCAACTTAACCCAATTTTGTTTGAGCTTGTTTGAGTTGTGGCTTGTGTCTCCTAAGGTGTTTCGGCTACTTAGGAACGGCAACTTCAACTCCGACACCTGTATAGCCCATCATTCCACTTCCGCATTGCCGAGTGCAAACCACCACCGCTTTCCGCTACCACTATTTAACTTTTGTCCTTGAGATTTTGAGTTTGTGGTTTTTCCGTTTCCTAAGGTGTTTCGGCTAATTAGGAACGGGTCTACATCGACAACACCGCCTCTCATCATCGACATGGATGGTAACCTTGACGACACCATTGTATATTCCCCTTGCAATTGCATTGATAACCCCCTAGCCCTTTTTTGCGTCACTTGCCTATCGAGACTAGCCATTGAGTATTGCCGGCAACGTTACTTGTGCACATTAGTGATCTACACCTCCCATTGCATACATACCATATCATTTTGGTATCATCATATCATCTCTTGTGTTACAAGAATGTTCCCACATATACACAATTGCTATCTTGGTTTGTGCATTGTGCAAAAGTGGCCATATCAAAAAAAAGAATAAGCTTTTAAGAAACAAAAGAGTGAACAAAGAGCTAGTAAGCAATAGCCATAGCATCACAATATATCATATGGTATCATATATGATCAGCTTGGATCATCTTGTGAGAAACACCGGAAACCATACATACATAGCATACTTGGGATAGAAATTATATCCATTTTGCATCTTATAGGTTGTGCACAAGTGTCATATCCGCCTATTGAGAAATCGTGCTAGCGTTTATCTTGAGTTTTGTAACACGAGCGTTTTTCGTGGATTCCACATTTTGTGCTCATTCCTTGGTTGCACGACCCCATTTATCTATCCGTGTGTGTGTTTCCGTGTGCCATTATTTGCTATTGGTGTACTTGTTTCAATTGCAAATTCGTGAATCTCTTTCAACATTATTGACACTTGCTAACATTTTGCATCAATTTTTTTGTGCCACTATCCTCACCAAGCTCTACCATAAGCTTTACTTGATAGGTGTGAGTGAACAAGTCCGGTACCAATTCCACTATTCTTTCATTTCACATTGAGTGAAATGGGATACATCCTCAACTTTGGGAAAGGGTACCTTGGTATTGTTTATCTCATTTCCTACTCACTTCTACTCGAGTCTTGTGATGGATAGGCAAGGCATTTCACCTTCGGTCTACAACAACGACGAGTTCCATGCCACAAACAACAACTCCGATTCCAAGATGCAAGCTCAAATGGAGGAGATCAAAGCCCTCATCAAGTCCTACAAGCGATCTTCCTCATCTTCGAGAAGACGCTCAAGAGTACATGCTTCCGAGCAACCATCTTCGGCAACGTCATTGGCATCGACACCAACACCGATAAGAATGTGAAGGTCAAGAGCTCAACACCAACAAACTCTCAACGACTTCACCATCTCCCTTGGCATCTTCACCAAGTGATTTCAAGGCATCTTCGCCTTTGGATATTCGGCATCTTCGCCAACAAGCACCTCAAGACTATACTCAAGAGAAGCTCCCTGTCGGTGTCAAAACCGGCGGATCTCGGGTAGGGGGTCCCGAACTGTGCGTCTAGGCGGATGGTAACAGGAGAAAAGGGACACGATGTTTTACCCAGGTTCGGGCCCTCTTGATGGAGGTAAAACCCTACGTCCTGCTTGATTGATATTGCTAATGTGGGTATTACAAGAGTAGATCTACCACGAGATCAAGGAGGCTAAACCCTAGAAGCTAGCCTATGGTATGATTGTTGTAATGGTTGTTGTTGTGTCCTACGGACTAAAGCCATCCGGTTTATATAGACACCGGAGAGGGCTAGTGTTACACAGAGTCGGTTACAATGGTAGGAGATCTACATATCCATATCGCCAAGCTTGCCTTCCACGCCAAGGAAAGTCCCATCCGGACACGGGACGAAGTCTTCAATCTTGTATCTTCATAGTCTTGGAGTCCAGCTGACGATGATAGTCCGGTCGATGATGATAGTCCGACTATCCGGACACCCCCTAGTCCAGGACTCCCTCAGTAGCCCCTGAACCAGGCTTCAATGACGATGAGTCTGGCGCACATATTGTTCGGCATTGCAAGGCGGGTTCCTCCTCCGAATAATCCATAGAAGATTGTGAACACCAGGATAGTGTCCGGCTCTGCAAAATAAATTCCACATTCCACCGTAGAGAGAATAATATATACACAAGTTCAATCTGCTGACGTTTTTTGCGGCATGACGTCACACCACTACCAAGCCTTTACTTGAATCGTTTTTTATTTTACCACCTCAGCGCGTTTAGCGAAGCGGTTTCCTTGGCACGTCTTGTCGAAGCAGAGATCGTGTCCCCCCTATTCCGGGATTCTCATCAATACGGATGTGGGTAACCCAACCGCGCCATTGATGGTGGCGCTTGGGAGATAAGCAAGTTTTACCAGGCCAGTGGGGACGCATAGACTTCGCCCGCCCATATATAAGGGGATCAGGATCCACCCTTTCACCTACGCCTTCTTCCTCCTTTGCTTATCCATCTCCGCGCACTCGAGCTCCAGCGCCCAAGCCTGCACATCTCGTCTCAACCTTCTCCAGTCATGTCCGGAGCGGGAGGCAAGTGGATGACCTCCTCCGTTACGGAGGGGCACATCGAAAGACTGCGCAGCACCGGATATCTATCCGGTGACATCGCGCACCGGCTGCCCGACGAGGGGCAGCTCATCCCCACCCCCAGGCCCCATGAGAGGGTCGTATTCCTTCCCCACTTCCTCCGCGGACTGGGCTTCCCATTGCATCCCTTTGTCCGGGGGCTCATGTACTATTACGGCCTGGATTTCCACGATCTGGCGCCAAACTTCATCCTCAACATCTCGATGTTTATCTTCGTGTGCGAGGCCTTCCTCTGCATCCAGCCTCACTTCGTCTTGTGGCTCAAGACCTTCAATGTCAAGCCGAAGGTGGTGAAGGGCACTCAAGCGGAGTGCAGAGGCGCCATGTTGGGTAAGATACCGAACGTCGTCTGGCTCGAGGGTGCCTTCGTGGAAACCATCAAGGGGTGGCAATCGGGGTGGTTCTACATCACCGAGCCGCGTGACCCTAGATGGGTAGCGGCCCCCGAATTTAGATCTGGGATCCCCATGCGGATCTCCTCTTGGAAGGAGAGCGGCCTGACCTGGGGTAATTCGGAGGAGCTGACCGGACTCCAAGCCTGTATCCAGAGGTTGGTGAACAAGAAGCTCAAGCTTGTCAATGTGGTCCAGGTCATGCTCATCCGCCGAATTCTCCTGTGCCAAGAACGGTCATTTAAATTGTGGGAGTTCAATTCGGCACAGCACCAGACCTTGAGCAGGCTCTTCGACACTAGGTACGTAGATGCCTGGAAAGTGCTCTTCAAGGGCGCCGAAGCCCCCACATCCGCCACCGAAGATCGCGGATTTCGCTCGCAGCGTCAAGCTGATGAGGTAAGTGATTCTACCCCTTTACGGGACACTTGCTATTCATAGTTTGACTCTATGCGGGTTTCAATTTCCCCTTTTCCTTTGACAGGACTAGATGAGGAAGGCGGAGCAGATCATCTGTCTGGCTCCTATGCCAGAAAACCCAGTAGACGCCCGTCTAGCTGGGCTGCTGGTTCCGGCACCGCACGTGGTGCCGGATAAGAATGCCAAGAAGGAGGCCACGGGTACTTGAAAGAGTTCCCGTTTTCAGGTGTCCGACGACTCCGAGGCGGACTCCTCCCCCGAAAACGAGGAGGAGAAAGAGGACTCTCTCCCAGAAGAAGGAGAGAGGAAGAGGAAGGCCTCCCCAACAGGGGAGGCCGAAGGGTCCAAGAGGGGAAGGACTATTCCCCCGGACAGCTCCACCAACGTCAACGTTGGCGACGAAGAATGGCCCTCAAGGGCCAGGCCTCCGGCGAGATCGTAAGTATCCGGCTTCCTGAATGATTTATAATTTCTCTTTTGTGTCACATAGTGTCATTCTAATGCCGCACGCTGCCTGTAGTCCGGCCGATGATGATCTCCCCGCTTCATCAAGCGGGTCGTTGGCTCCGTCGGATGTGGACTCCATCCCGACCGCCTCCACCCCTCGCAACGCTGAGGACGCCGAGGTGGGATCCCAAGAAGGGACCCACCAGGGGGAGGCTCCGGAGGCGCCACAAGGCAGCCTCCCGGATTTTGCGCCGGACTCCATGTTGGAACCCGCAGTGGTTCCGGAGTCCGGCCGGCGGCCCCTTCGCAAGAAGGGCAAGACCGTGACGCCGGCGGCCTCCGTCCAACCGGAGGCGCCGGACAACTTGTTGGAGGCGCTCAAAGGTGCTTCCATCAAGGAAGCACACCGCACTATTATGAGTGTGGTGATTCAGAAGGTGCAGCTCGCCAAGAGCGGGCTGACCGAAGCCTGCAGTAGCCTTCTATCGGGCTTTGAGGTAAGAAGTTAAAAATATGCAATGTAATGCCGCATAGACAGTAGCCCCTGATGCTCGGTTCGGTGTTCGGAAAGAAAAGCCGGACTAAGGATCTAAAAAAAGATATATGCAGGGTTGCTAAAAAATTATGTCAATATGGGTTTGCAGGCTGCGCTGCTGACCTCTGCCGCACTGACTGCGGAGGTTGGTGCTTTGAAGCAGGAGCTCGAACGGTCCGAGCAATAGCTCGGTCGTGCCAAGAAGCAGCTCGAGGACAAAGAAGGTGAGTAACACCACTTTGAATTATTACCTTACAAAAAAAAGGATTTAGGTTGCGATAAAAATAACAAGGATAACGTGGGTACTGCAGGGGCGACGAACAAGGTGGCAACCCTGAAGGAGGCCGTGTCCGCGGCCGAACGCAATGCGGCCGCGGAACGGGCAGAGCGAGAAAAGCAGGAGGCGCGGGTGGCGGAGGTTCGGCAAGAACTCCAGGCTCTCATGGAAAAGCATGAGAGTTTGGAGCGTGACTCAAAGACTCGAGAGTCCGAGCTTGCCTCGGCTCTCGAAAGTGCCAAAGCCGCCAAGGCCGAGGCCCATAAGTCCCTTCAGGAGATTGAGTCGGTGAAGAAGATAGCGGCGGGTAAGGCATTTTTCATGCAAAGTAAGCATGTGAATGTAAATTACGTGTTACTTACCCGAATTCGGAGCTCTCCAGGGGCGTTTGTAGATCTGCCTCGCACCGTGTCTGATGCCGCCGCATTCTACCGAGCCGATGAGGGGAGCTCAACGGAGAAGGTCTTCTGGTCTCAGTACGCTGAGGTCGGCCATCCGGTGCCCCCTAGCGACCAGCTGAAACAGCTGGTCGAGCTCCACAAGGTAGCCGAGCAGGCCATGAAGGGCCTCATAGTCCGGCTGTGGCCTGGAGAGGCCATGCCTGGGAGCTACTTTGGCCTCGTGCGGCGGTTGGTGGATGCGTGCCCCTGGGTGGAGGTTATCAGGCGCTCCGCCTGTATTGAAGGTGCTCGTCGGGCCCTTGCCCGCGCAAAGGTGCATTGGGGCAAGCTGGATGCGGAGAGGCTTATCACTGACGCGCCACCAACGGGCAAGGAGTATGGTACGCCCGAGATGTACTATAAGACTGTCCTGAAGGGTGCCCGCAAGATTGCGGATAAGTACCCCAGAGATGTAATTATTGAGTAAATTCGCAATGTGTTATCCTGTGCGCTGAAAACTTTGTTCATATGCGCTAAGCAACGCTTATTGATTTAAAATATTACCTTCTATGCGGCCGTTTATTAAATCTGAGAGATGGCAAGTCGTCGGCTTCAGCCCCCATGCCACGAGTGCTGGAGTGTTCGGGATAAACTTGAGCACTCTTGTTCCCATATTTGGGTCCATCTAGGGAGGCGCTCAACACAACGAACAAGGCAACCGGACTTATAATGCTTGAACACTCTCACTTAGCCATAGAATTCTATAATTTTAAATTTCGGCGATGCCCCTAGTATTCAGAAGACCGAGTTCGGGGCGCTATCCACGCCTTGGCCGGACATTATCCGGTTCTTCGCTCGAAGCGGCATAAGTCTTTAGGGACTCGAAAAGACCTCTCGAACAGCGACCAGTCTCTCGCCTTATCATGACAGTCAGTTTTAGCTTTCTCCACTGAGGCGTTAACCCAGCTCAACCGGGGCGCAATCGCAGTGGTTCTCCCAGTGCTACCTTAGCCGACGGAACAGAACGTAAGGTGCCAAAACATGGGAGCCGGGCAAACCCAACTATTGACCCAAGACATGATTCGGAGCCGATTCATATAATGCTATAAGTTCGGGGTGCCGCACTTGTGAAAGTGTTCGGACTTATCACACCATAATGCGGGGAACATAAGCCCCTGGTGTATTCGGCCGTACCAAAATATACGGATGCAAGATGTCATAAATGAACATATAATAAAGTAATGCAATTATAGGCAAAAAGTGCTGCATTATTTATTCAAGAAATTCTGTTATGAGTGCGAAATGATACAAATAGTGCGGTAAGCAAGGGATTGGACTAATTAAAGGTGTCTCCCTCCAGGGGTAGGCTGCGGAATGGTGTATTTAAAAAAATTTAATGCTCGTAATGGAGACCACCTGAGTGTTCGTCGCAGCTTATGTCCCTCCCTGGCTGTTGCATCATGAGTTCGGCAGGTTCACCGCCGGACAGAGTCCTGTGTAAAAAAGAAGAAAAATAAAAAATAAAAAGAGCGACACACTTTGGAGCCCCTGGTGTGGTCGAACCGCACTCTGGGTCTGTTGTGGTCGTGCCCCTCCCCCTATGCCCATGGAATCTCCAGAGCGTAATGATGTACGCGGAGAGTTTGTCTTGCAATCGTGCGAGGGTTGGGGTTGGGTCCACATTGCTACGCGTGCTCGGAACGTGCCAGGTGGTCTTGGTTGATGTTGCTCCGGGCGCGTTTGGCCGTGTCCGGTCGTTTAACGGCCGGACTCGAAAATTGCCTTAGAAGGCTGCTCTGTACTTCTGCCGCGAGAGCCGCTGTATGTTCCTCCGTTCGGAGGGAGCGTTCCATGTTTCCATTGACCGTGATGACTCCATGAGGGCCTGGCATCTTGAGCTTGAGGTATGCATAATGCGGCACCGCGTTGAACTTTACGAACGCGGTCCTTCCGAGCAGAGCGTGATAGCCACTGCGGAACGGGACTATGTCGAAGATTAACTCCTCGCTTCGGAAATTATTCGGGGATCCAAAGACAACTTCCAGTGTGACTGAGCCTGTACAATTGGCCTCAACACCTGGTATGACGCCTTTGAAGGTCCTCTTTGTAGGTTTAATCCTTGAAGGGTCTATGCCCATCTTGCGCACTGTATCCTGCTAAAGCAGGTTCAGGCTACTGCCGCCGTCCATTAGGACTCTCGTGAGGTGAAATCCATCGGCGATTGGGTCTAAAACCAATGCGGCGAATCCGCCATGGCGGATACTGGTCGGATGGTCTCTTCGATCGAAAGTGATCGGGCAAGAGGACCATGGGTTGAACTTTGGGGCGACTGGCTCCATCGCATATACGTCCCTTAGTTCACGCTTCCGCTCCCTCTTGGGTATATGCATTGCGTATATCATGTTTACCGTCCGCACTTGTGGGGGGAAGCCCTTCTGTCCTCTATTGTTCGGCGGCCGGGTCTCTTCCTCGTCATCGTTGTGTAGCCCCTTGTCATTGTTTTCGGCAATTAATTTGCCTGCCTGCTTGAATTCCCAACAATCTCTGTTGGTGTGGTTAGCTGGCTTTTCGGGGGTGCCATGTATTTGGAAAGAGCGGTCGAGTATTCGGTCCAAATTGGACGGGCCCGGAGTGGTTCTTTTAAATGGCTTCTTCCGTTGACCGGGTTTGGAGCCTCGGAATCTGGCGTTGACTGCCGTATCCTCATTGCTGTCACCGTTAATGTGGCGTTTGTTTTTGTTTCGACGCGACCTGCCATTGCGGTCCTTGGTATCCGGACTGCCAGCATTTTTACTGAGGTTGTTGCTGCGAGCTAGCCAGCTATCCTCTCCCGCACAGAAGCGGGTCATGAGTGATGTGAGGGCTGCCATGAATTTCGGCTTTTCCTGTCCTACGTGCCGGGCCAGCCACTCATCGCGGATGTTATGTTTGAAGGCAGCAAGGGCCTCTGCATCCGGACAGTCGACGATTTCATTTTTCTTTGTTAAAAACCGTGTCCAGAATTGTCTGGTCGATTCGTCTGGCTGCTGGATTATGTGGCTTAGGTCATCTGCGTCTGGTGGTCGCACATATGTGCCCTGGAAGTTGTCGAGGAATGCGGCTTCCAGGTCCTCCCAACACCCAATTGACTCTGCGGGCAGGCTGTTGAGCCAATGCCGAGCTAGTCCTTTAAGCTTGAGCGGGAGATATTTGATGGCGTGAAGATCGTCGCCACGGGCCATATGGATATGAAGGAGATAATCCTCGATCCAAACCGCGGGGTCTGTTTTGCCATCGTAGGATTCGATGTTAACGGGTTTAAACCCTTCAGGGATTTGATGATCCATTACTTCGTCAGTGAAGCATAGTGGGTGTGCGGCGCCTCTGTATTGAGCAATATCACGACGTAGCTCAAGAGAGCGTTGTCTGCTGTGTTCGGCCCGGCCGGAGTTGTTGTATCCGGTGCGACGGTATTCGTCGTGGGTCTTGGGGTGCCCACGTGATCCATAGATAGATCTGGATTGTCTTGCCTTGTCCTCCAATATATCCCGCAAGTCCGGCGCGTTCCCCCGTGGCTTCGTACTTTTTGAGCGGTGCCGGGGTACGGTTTTGGTGGAGGGCTTACATGCCTCTCTGTCGCGGCCACGAGGTGGTCGGTCTGCCGTATTGTGCGCTGGTGATGAAGGTTTGTATGCTTCCTCCTCTAGTCGGGGGAGCAACTTGCGTTTTGGGTAGCTTTTGGAGGGGCGTTCGAGTTCATACTCTTTGGCCGCAAGGACCTCGGTCCATCTGTCGGCCAGCCGGTCTTGATTAGCTTGAAGCTGTTGCTGCTTTTTCTTTAGGCTATTTGCTGTGGCCATTAGCCTGCGTTTGAAACGCTCTTGTTCGATGGGATCCTCAGGCACGACGAATTCTTTGTCGTCGAGGCTTGCCTCGTCTTCGGAGGGAGGTATGTAATTATCATCCTCGACCTCTTCGTCTGCCGCTCTCTGGTGAGGGCTTGCTTCTGCATCCTCCTGCGCTGAATCTTGCTGGAGGGGGTTGTCTCCGGCACTTTCTGGGGTGTTGTTATCTCCTGTGCCGGAATCTCCATTCTTGCTGTGGCGGGATTTAGAGCGGCGGCGCTGACGTCGGCGCTTGGGCTGTTTCTTTAAGGAATCTGCCTCCGCTTCTTCTTCGCTGTCCCCATCTTTTGGGGTGTCCATCATGTATATTTCATATGATGAGGTGGTCTTCCAGTGCCCTGTAGGCGCTGGTTCTTGATCGTCTCCGGCATTGTCGTCCATACCGTCGATGTCTTCGGAGTCGTAGTCTAGTACGTCGGTTAGATCGTCGACAGTGGCTACAAAGTGGGTGGTGGGTGGGCTTTGAATTTCTTCGTCGTCCGCATCCCAACCATCCTGGCCATAGTCCGACCAGGGCTCTCCGGATAGCGAGAGATACTTTAGCGATTTTAAGATGTCGCTAAAGGGTGAGTGCTGAAAGATGTCCGCAGCGGTGAACTCCATGATCGGCGCCCAATCAGATTCGATTGGCAGGGGCGCAGGAGGTTCGGAGTCCGGCAGGGAGTCCGGCACCTCGCAGTCACGAGCTTTATAAGGGACGAGGTCAGTGTTCGGCTCCATCGCCGTGGAAGTTGCAGCTCCCGAGGCGGTGTCCAGCCACCCGTCCTCGATCTGCGCAATCGGCTCCGGACTATGGGTCGGAGCGGATTCGTGTGCGGCCTCCAAGGTACTGTCCGGCGGCAGAGTTAGGTCGTGCCCATCGTGACAGTGCGGCACGCTCGGCTGCGGCTCGGATCCATCGAAGATTAAGTCTCCGCGAATATCGGCCGTGAAGTTTAGGCTTCCAAACCTGACCTGACGGCCAGGGGCATAGCTTTCGATCTGCTCCAGATGGCCAAGTGAATTGGCCCGCAGTGCGAAGCCGCCGAATACGAAAATCTGTCCGGGGAGAAAAGTCTCGCCCAGGACTGCGTCGTTGTTGATCGAAGAGGCCATCAAGCCTATCGGTGACGACACAGAGGAACTCTCAATGAAAGCACCAATGTCGGTGTCAAAACCGGCGGATCTCGGGTAGGGGGTCCCGAACTGTGCGTCTAGGCGGATGGTAACAGGAGACAAGGGACACGATGTTTTACCCAGGTTCAGGCCCTCTTGATGGAGGTAAAACCCTACGTCCTGCTTGATTGATATTGATAATGTGGGTATTACAAGAGTAGATCTACCACGAGATCAAGGAGGCTAAACCGTAGAAGCTAGCCTATGGTATGATTGTTGTAATGGTTGTTGTTGTGTCCTACGGACTAAAGCCATCCGGTTTATATAGACACCGGAGAGAGCTAGGGTTACACAGAGTCGGTTACAATGGTAGGAGATCTAAATATCCGTATCGCCAAGCTTGCCTTCCACGCCAAGGAAAGTCCCATCCGGACACGGGACGAAGTCTTCAATCTTGTATCTTCATAGTCTTGGAGTCCGGCTGACGATGATAGTCCGGCCGATGATGATAGTCCGGCTAGCCGGACACCCCCTAGTCCAGGACTCCCTCACTCCCCAAGCTCAAGTCCGCGTCTTCCACGAGCCACTACGACCTCGACATCGACCACGAGATTCCTTTCTATGGGACTCTAGAACCCGAGGAGTATCTTGAGTGGGAGCGCCCAATGGAGGACTACCTCAAGCTACACCAAGTCCCTCCTGAAGATCAAGTGAAGTGCGCCACAAGAAACTTCCACGACTATGCCTCAACATGGTGGCTTCACACACCTTCGGAAAACTACGACATGAGTTGGCCAAAGATGAAGAGAGCTTTGCGGCGAGAGTTCATGCCTCCAACCTACACAGAACAACTTCGACGCCAATTGGAGAACACCATCCAAGGATCCAAGTCCATTGACGCATACTTCAAGGAGATGAAGAATGACTTGCAACGAGCCGGCGTGGACAACCCCATTTCGATGAAGTTCCACTTCATGATGGGATTGAACAATGACATCTCCAAGACTATCTTCCTCGAGAACTACAAGTCCGTCGATGACTACTACATTGGTGCTCTCAAGGCGGAACAAGAACTCATGAAGGCCAAAGCTTCTCCACCCTAAGCACACTTCACAGTGACCAAGCTCTACGATAAGCATGAGGCTAGTACCACCATAATGTCCAAGCCCGACGAGCTCCAAGACGATGCTCTCAAGTTCGACTTCACCGCCATCCCTCTTTGTGGCATTGATGATGCCGAGTCTACCTTGACTCTTTCTCAAGATGGTGTGGCGACGAGTACGACTACGAAGACCTTCAAGGACCAAGCTTTGGAGGCGAGCGACAAGGTGGCGATCAAGGATGATGTTTCCATCTTTGGAGGCGAGAGTGATGATGTGCCATCTTCGGCCTTCATCCACGGCGACGGTGACAAGATGATCAAGCATGGGATTTTCCCTTCGGTCATGGAGGAGAGTGATGATGTGCCATCTTCGGCCTTCATCCACGACGACGATGAGATGGTCGAGCATGGGAATCTCCCTTCGACCACGGCGACATATGATGACTTGAGTGACTTGTGCCACCATATTGAGAGTAAGAGTGAATTCACCACTAGCCCCATATATGACGAGTTTCCCCAATTCCCATGTGAGGAGAGCCACAACCCCCACCACTTGAGTGAGATGAGTGACTCCACCATATGTGACTTTGAGTGCACCTATTTTGGGGGAGTAAGTGAACCACCACATAGAGAGAGTGTGATAGTTGATAGGTCTTGTGAGGCCATTTGCATTTCTAACAACTTGACCTCTACCTCTATTGTGTCTTCTCATTTGGTGCTAGGTCCCATTTATGATGACGCGCCGTTCCTAGACGACTTCGTCCTCCCTTTGGACAAGACGATGGCCATGGTGGAATATGATGCACCCCCCACATGGTTCCATCAAGATGATGATATTGGCCACCATTTGGTCTTTCCCACCTCACCTACACCACTTGAGTGGAATACAAAAGGTAACATAGGTGAAGGTGATGCTCTAGTCCCACTAGTGGACATTCTTGACATTGATTGCTTGCATGATCTTGATCCACCTAGTACCATGATTCATGCTGGTATGATTTCCCCATGCGATGATTTGCCCATTTATGATGGGTATGATAATTCTCTTGTGGAGTCTATTAGTTGTGATTCCATGTTACATAGGATTTCTTGTGACAATTCTTTAGGTCACATCATGTTTGGCAACCCGCTTGACTTGTCATATGCTATGCATGAGATCAAACATATGTCATATTTGCAATCTCTTCATAGTGACTATGCATATGCCATTAAAATGAACCCAATTTGCACATATCGCATAGATGACAAGCCCATGGTTATTGGCATTTTTTTTCTTGCGATGATATTGATATGCTCCCTTTGCATCACTTATCTCATATGCCATGCCATGACCACCTAGCTTCATATATGCATTCTTTTGGATGTTCTCCATTTTCTCCATGTGATGTTTCCGATATTGCTCATGAGGAGACCCCCATAGTTTCCTCATACATGTTAGGAGAATTTGATCCATCCCATTCATTGCATGATCACAATACTTGTGTGCACCATATGCTCCCCATGAACAAACATGCTACTAATGTGCCATATACTTGCATTCTCAATTTTTGTCCCCATCGTGTCATACATAATAACTATTCTTTCATGATGGATGACATGTTCTTATACCATGCATCAAATTTCTTTGAGTGATGCTTATCTTGTGCTAACTCTAATGTGCACATACACATCATGATGGATGATGTGTACATTTACCACGCGCACAATTTCTTTGGTTTGTGTCTCTTTTGTGTAGGTACCCATGAATACTTGTCAACCTCGCAATCCCATGAGTTGACAAAACGATCTCTAGAGAGAAATGATGACTTGGGAGCCCATGGATTGTCTTTCCCACCGCTCTCTTCGCGCAAGACTTCGCGCATTTCTTCTACATGGCTCACACTTGGCTATGGGTTATTGTCCATTATATTATATGCCCATCTTGCCATGTTCACTTTGCATGATATGCTTATTCCTATTCCTTTGCCATGCATTTGTGACCCATGCTTTACATTACACATGATGATTGATTCTAGTGCTTGTATGTGTATTTGCAAGCTCTGTGGAGATATTGCTTGTTATTGCCACGTTTGCTTTGTGCACCATTCCTATGATGATACTTTTATCTTGCTTTGTGTTCATGCTTGCGGTATGTCATGTGCATTGTCTATGCCTAGTATTTGCTCACATGACATGATTTCCATGATTTACTCTAGTGTGTTGCATCTTCGCTCCACTAGTTTGCACGACTTGATTACTATGCTTGCTTATGTTGCATCACCAATGACTCATACTTGCTCATTTCATGCGGTTGATGACAGCCATCTATATGCTTTGCACATGATTCATATTGCTTCTTGTCATATATCTCCATGTGTTGCCTCTCTCATGCTAGATTTGCCATGTATTGAGTGCAACAATGATTCTCGTATTGCTCATGAGATTGCCCACATAGCATTCTCGCATATGTTTGGAGATTTTGACATATTTCTTGTGAAGCATGCTTGTCTTACTTCTTTGCACCATATACCTAGTGCCATGAATATAGCCATTGTTGCATCATATTATTCATGCAGTTGTTCTTCTAATGGTTATGTGCAAGAGATTGCTACCTCTTGAGCACTGTGTTGGTTTTCCCTTGAAGAGGAAAGGGTGATGCAGCAAAGTATCGTACGTATTTCCCTCAGTTCTTGAGAACCAAGGTATCAATCCGGTAGGAGGATCCTCAAAAGTCCCTCGTACCTACACAAACAAACAAGAAACTCGCAACCAACGCGATAAAGGGGTTGTCAGTCCCTTCACGGTAACTTGCAAAAGTGATATCTGATAGAGATAATAAGATAAGGTAATTTTTTTTGGTATTTTTATGATATAGATTGGAGATTAAAGATTGCAAAATAAAGATAGATGGAAAACTTATATGTTAACAGATAGACCCGGGGGCCACAGGTTTCACTAGTGGCTTCTCTCAAGATAGCATAAGTATTACGGTGGGTGAACAAATTACTCTCGAGAAATTGATAGAGAAGTGCATAGTTATGAGATTATCTAGGCATGATCATGTATATAGGCATCACGTCCGTAACAAGTAGACCGACTCTTGCCTGCATCTACTACTATTACTCCACACATCGACCGACTCCTGCCTGCATCTAGCGTATTGAGTTCATAAGAACAGAGTAATGCATTAAGAAAGATGACATGATGTAGAGGGATAAACTCAAGCAATATGATATAAACCCCATCTTTTTATCCGCGATGCCAACAATACAATACGTGCCTTGCTGCCCCTCCTATCATTGGGAAAGGACACCGCAAGATTGAACCCAAAGCTAAGCACTTCTCCCATTGCAAGAATGATCAATCTAGTAGGCCAAACCAAACTAATAATTCGAAGAGACTTGCAAAGATAACTAATCACACATAAAAGAATTCGGGGAAGATTCAATTATTTCTCATAGATAAACTCGATCATAAACCCACAACTCATCGGATCTCGACAAACACACCGCAAAAAGAGTTACATCGAATAGATATCCTAGAAGATCGAGGAGAACTTTGTATTGAGATTCAAAGAGAGAGAAGAAGCCATCTAGCTAATAACTATGGACCCGAAGGTCTGTGTAAACTACTCACAACTCATCGGAGAGGCCTTGGAGATAATGTGGAGGATCTCCACGGTCGATTCCCCCTCCAGCAAAGCGCCGGCAAAGGCTCCAAGATGGGATCTCGTGGATACAGAAGGTTGCGGTGGTGGAAATAGTTTTTTGTGGTGCTCCTAGATGTTGTCAGGGTACGTGGATATATATAGGAGGAATAAGTAGGTCGGTTGAGCCATGAGGGGCCCACGAGGGTGGGGGGCACGCCCTCCTGGCTTGTGGCTTACTCGTCTGCTGCTTAACGTCCACTCCAAGTCTCCTGGATTGCATTTGTTCCAAAAAGATCGCCCCCGAAGGTTTCATTCCATTTAGACTCTGTTTGATATTCCTTTTCTTCCAAACACTGAAATAGGCAAAAAAACAGCAATTTGGGTTGGGCCTCCGGTTAGTAGGTTAGTCCCAAAAATGATATAAAAGTGTAAAGTAAAGCCCATAAACATCCAAAACGGGTAATATAATAGCATGGAACAATAAAAAGTTATAGATACGTTGGAGACGTATCAAGCATCCCCAAGCTTAATTCCTGCTTGTCCTCGAGTAGGTAAATGATAAAAAAACAGAATTTTTGATGTGGAATGCTACCTAGCATATTTCTCAATGTAATTTTCTTTATTGTGGCATGAATGTTCAGACCCAAATGATTCTAAATAAAAGTTCATATTGACATAAGAGTAATAGGTTTCACTAGTGGCTTCTCTCAAGATAGCATAAGTATTACAGTGGGTGAACAAATTACTGTCGAGCAATTGATAGAGAAGTGCATAGTTATGAGATTATCTAGGCATGATCATGTATATAGGCATCACGTCCGCAACAAGTAAACCGACTCCTGCCTGCCTCTACTACTATTACTCCACACATCGACCGACTCCTGCCTGCATCTAGCGTATTAAGTTCATAAGAACAGAGTAACGCATTAAGAAAGATGACATGATGTAGAGGGATAAACTCAAGCAATATGATATAAACCCCATCTTTTTATCCGTGATGCCAACAATACAATATGTGCCTTGCTGCCCCTTCTGTCACTGGGAAAGGACACCGGAAGATTGAACCCAAAGCTAAGCACTTCTCCCATTGCAAGAAAGATCAATCTAGTAGGCCAAACCAAACTAATAATTCAAAGAGACTTGCAAAGATAACTAATCACACATAAAAGAATTCAGGGAAGATTCAATTATTTCTCATAGATAAACTCGATCATAAACCCACAATTCATCGGATCTCGACAAACACACCGCAAAAAGAGTTACATCGAATAGATATCCAAGAAGATCGAGGAGAACTTTGTATTGAGATTCAAAGAGAGAGAAGAAGCCATCTAGATAATAACTATGGACCCGAAGGTCTGTGGTAAACTACTCACAACTCATCGGAGAGGCCTTGGAGATGATGTGGAGGCCCTCCACGGTCGATTCCCCCTCCAGCGGAGCGCCGGCGAAGGCTCCAAGATGGGATCTCGCAGATACAGAAGGTTGCGGCGGTGGAAAAAGTTTTTCGTGGTGCTCCTGGATGTTCTCGGGTACGTGGATATATATAGGACGAATAAGTAGGTCGGTTGAGCCACGAGGGGCCCACGAGGGTGGGGGGCGCGCCCTCCTGCCTTGTGGCTTACTCGTCTGCTGCTTAACGTCCACTCCAAGTGTCCTGGATTGCGTTTGTTCCAAAAAGATCGCCCCCGATGGTTTCATTCCGTTTAGACTCTGTTTGATATTCCTTTTCTTCGAAACACTAAAATAGGCAAAAAAACAACAATTCGGGTTGGGCCTCTGGTTAGTAGGTTAGTCCCAAAAATGATATAAAGTGTAAAGTAAAGCCCATAAACATCCAAAACGGGTAATATAATAGCATGGAACAATAAAAAATTATAGATACGTTGGAGACGTATCAAGCATCCCCAAGCTTAATTCCTGCTTGTCCTCGAGTAAGTAAATGATAAAAAAACAGAATTTTTGATGTGGAATGCTACCTAGCATATTTCTCAATGTAATTTTCTTTAATGAAACATGAATGTTCAGACCCAAATGATTCTAAATAAAAGTTCATATTGACATAAGAGTAATAATACTTCAAGCATACTAACAAAGCAATCATGTCTTTTGAAAATAACATGGCAAAAGAAAGCTATCCCTACAAAATCATATAGTCTGGCTATGCTCTATCTTCATCACACAAAGTACTTAATCATGCACAACCCCGATGACAAGCTAAGCAATTGTTTCATACTTTAGTATTCTCAAACTTTTTCAACTTTCACGCAATACATGAGCGTGAGCCATGGACATAGCACTATATGTGGAATAGAATGGTGGTTGTGGAGAAGACAAAAAAGGAGAAGATAGTCTCACATCAACTAGGTGTATCAACGGGCTATGGAGATGCCCATTAATAGATATCAATGTGAGTGAGTAGGGATTGCCATGCAACGGATGCACTAGAGGTATAAGTGTATGAAAGCTCAACAAAAGAAACTAAGTGGGTGTGCATCCAACTTGCTTGCTTACGAAGACCTAGGGCATTTTGAGGAAGCCCATCATTGGAATATACAAGCCAAGTTCTATAATGAAAAATTCCCACTAGTATATGAAAGTGACAACATAGGAGACTCTCTGTCATGAAGTTTATGGTGCTACTTTGAAGCACAAGTGTGGTAAAAGGATAGTAACATTGTCCCTTCTCTCTTTTTCTCTCATTGTTTTTTTATTTGGGCCTCTTTGGCCTCTTTTATTTTTTATAAAGTCCGAAGTCTCATCCCGACTTGTGGGGGAAACATAGTCTCCATCATCCTTTCCTCATTTGGGACAATGCTCTAATAATGAAGATCATCACACTTTTATTTACTTTCAACTCAAGAATTACAACTCGATACTTAGAACAACATATGACTCTATGTGGATGCCTCCAGTGGCGTACCGGGATATGCAATGAATCAAGAGTGACATGTATGAAAGAATTATGAAGGTAGCCTTGCCACAAATACGATGTCAACTACATGATCATGCAAAAGCAATACGACAATGATGGAGCGTGTCATAATAAACGGAACGGTGGAAAGTTGCATGGCAATATATCTCGGAATGGCTATGGAAATGCCATGATAGGTAGGTATGGTGGCTGTTTTGAGGAAGGTATATGGTGGATGTATGGTACCGGCAAAAGTTGTGCGGCACAACAGAGGCTAGCAATGGTGGAAGGGCGAGGGTGCGTATAATCCATGGACTCAACATTAGTCATAAAGAACTCATATACTTATTGCAAAAATCTACAAGTCATTGAAAACAAAGTACTACGCGCATGCTCCTAGGGGGATAGATTGGTAGGAAATAACCTTCGCTCGTCCCCGACCGCCACTCATAAGGAAGACAATCGATAAATAAATCGTGCTCCAACTTCATCACAAAGCGGTTCACCATACGTGCATGCTATGGTAATCACAAACTTCAACACAAGTATTCCTCAAATTCATAATTACTCCACTAGCATGACTCTAATATCACCATCCTCATATCTCAAAACAATTATCAAGCATCAAATTGATCATAGCATCTGATTCACTTTCTATGATAGTTTTTATTATATCCAACTTGGATGTCCATCATTCTAGGACCAAATTTATAACCATAACAAATACCATGCTGTTCTAAAATACTCTCAAAATAATATAAGTGAAGAATGAGAGATCAACAATTTCTACAAAATTAAACCACCGCCGTGCTCTAAAATGATATAAATGAAGTACTAGAGCAAAACAATCTAGCACAAAAGATATAAGTGAAGCACATAGAGTATTCTAATAAATTCTGGATCAAGTGTGTCTCTCCCAAAAGGTGTGTACAGCAAGTATGATTGTGGTAAACTAAAAAGCAAAGACTCATATCATACAGACGCTCCAAGCAAAACACATATCATGTGGCGAATAAAAATATAGCTCCAAGTAAAGTTACCGATAGACGAAGACGAAGGAGGGGATGCCTTCCGGGGCATCCCCAAGCTTAGGCTTTTGGTTGTCCTTGAATATCTTGGGGTGCCATGGGCATCCCCAAGCTTGGGCTCTTGCCACTCCTTATTCCATAGTCCATAAAATCTTTACCCAAAACTTTAAAACTTCACAACACAAAACTCAACAGGAAATCTCATAAGCTCCATTAGTGCAAGAAAGAAAAACCACCACATAAGGTACTGTAATGAACTCATTCTTTATTTATATTGGTATTAAATCTACTGTATTCCAACTTCTCTATGATTCATACCCCCCGATACTAGCCATAGATGCATCAAAATAAGCAAAGAACACACAAAAAACAGAATCTGTCAAAAACAGAACAGACTATAGCAATCTGTAACTTTCGAATACTTATGGAACTCTAGAACTCCTACCAAAATAGGAAGTCTTGGGAAATTTGTCTATTGATCTACTGCAAAAAGAATCAACTAAAAAGGACGTTTCTGTGATTTATTAAAATTATTCTCACGCGCACAAAAGTTTATGTTTTTCAGCAGAATCAAATTAACTATCACCGTAGGTTATCCTATAGGTTCTACTTGGCACAAACACTAATTAAAGCATAAAACCACATCTAAAATGAGGCTGGATGAATTATTTATTACTAATCATAAGAAAAAAAGCAAGAAATAAAAATTAAATTGGGTTGCCTCCCAACAAGCGCTATCGTTTAACGCCCCTAGCTAGGCATAAAAGCGAGAATAGATCTAAGTATTGCCATCTTTGGCATTCAATTCATAAGTGGCTCGCATAATAGATTCATAAGGTAATTTGACTTTCTTTCTAGGGAAGTGTTCCATGCCTTTCCTTAATGTAAATTGGAATCTAATATTCCCTTCATATCAATAATTGCACCAATTCTTCTAAGGAAAGGTCTACCAAGAATAATAGGACATGAAAGATTGCAATCTATATCAAGAACGATAAAATTTACAGGCACATAATTCCTATTTGCAACAATAAGAACATCATTAGTTCTTCCCATAGGTTTCTTAATAGTGGAATCCACAAGATGCAAGTTTAAAGAGCAATCATCAAAATCATGGAAACCTAGCACATCACATAAAGCTTTCGGATTTGTGGAAACACTAGCACAAATCACACAAACCATACCATTCATGATCTTTAATTTTAATTTTTATAATAGGTTCCCACTCATCATAAAGTTTTCTAGGTATAGAAACTTCCAATTCAAGTTTTTCTTCATAAGATTGCATCAAAGCATCACGATATGTTTGGTAAAAGCTTTATTTTGACTATAAGCATGAGGAGAATTCAACAAGGATTGCAACAAGGAAATACAATATACTAAAGAAGAATTATCATAATTAAATTCCTTGAAATCCATAATAGTGGGTTCATTGCTATTTAAAGTTTTGACCTCTCCAATCACACTTTTACCAAATTTAGCATCAAGAACTAAAAACTCTGAATCATTGGGACGCCTTCTAACTAAAGTTGACTCATCTTCAGTCCCATCATTATCAAGATTCATATTGCAAAACAAAGATTTAATAGGGGACACATCAATAACTTT
Source organism: Triticum dicoccoides (assembly GCF_002162155.2). Taxonomy (NCBI): domain Eukaryota; kingdom Viridiplantae; phylum Streptophyta; class Magnoliopsida; order Poales; family Poaceae; genus Triticum; species Triticum dicoccoides. The sequence goes on from NC_041389.1 coordinate 155,086,813, forward strand.
TAGATCTTCATCATTATTTTCATGGAAACTAGAAGAACATGCTTTCACAAAGCAATCTTTCTTAGCACGCATCCTAGCGGTTCTTTCTTTGCACTCATCAATGGAAATTCTCATGGCTTTTAGAGACTCATTGATATCATCCTTAGGTGGAATAGATCTAAGTTTCAAAGAATCAACATCAAGCAAAAGTCTATCAACATTCCTAGCCAATTCATCAACTTTAAGCAATTTTTCTTCAAGCAAAGCATTGAAATTCATTTGAGAGATCATAAATTCTTTAACACTATTCTCAAAATCAGAGGGCATATTATTAAAATTTCCATAAGAGTTGTTGTAGGAATTACCATAATTATTAGAGGAATTACTAGGGAACGGCCTAGGATTAAAGTTTCCTCTATACGCGTTGTTGCCAAAATTATTCCTACCAACAAAATTCACATCCATAGATTCATTATTATTCTCAATCAAAGTAGAAAAAGGCATATCATTGGGATCAATAGGAGCACTCTTAGCAGCAAATAATTTCATAAGTTCATCCATCTTTCCACTCAAAACATTAATCTCTTCTATCGCATGAACTTTTTTACTAGTACATCTTCAGGTGTGCCATTGAGAATAATTAACCATAATGTTATCAAGGAGTTTAGTAGCTTCTCCAAGAGTGATTTCCATAAAATTTCCTCCCGCGGCCGAATCTAAAAGATTTCTAGAAGCAAAATTCAATCCGGCATAAAAAATTTGTATGATCATCCATAAATTCAAACCATGAGTAGGACAATTGCGAATCATTAATTTCATTATTTCCCAAGATTGGGCAACCTGCTCATGATCAAGTTTTTAAAATTCATAATATCATTTCTAAGAGAGATGATCTTAGCAGGAGGAAAATACTTAGAGATAAAAGCATCTTTGCACTTATGCCATGAATCAATACTATTTTTAGGCAAAGACGAAAATCAAGTTTTAGCACGATCTCTAAGTGAAAATGGAAATAACTTCAATTTAACAATATCATTATCCGTATCTTTCTTCTTTTGCATATCACACAAATCAACAAAGTTGTTTAGATGAGTAGCGGCATCTTCACTAGGAAGGCCGGAAAATTGATCTTTCATAACAACATTCAACAAAGCAGCATTAATTTCACAAGATTCAGCATCATTAAGAGGAGCAATCGGAGTGCTAAGGAAATCATTATTATTGGTATTGGAAAAGTCACACAATTTGGTATTATCTTGCACCATCGTGACAAGCAATCCAACACACAAGCACACAAGAGGCAAGTGAAAAAGAGAGGCGAACGAGAAAGAGAGGGCGAATAAAACTTCAAGGGTGAAATGGGAGAGAGGAAAACGAGAGGCAAATGGCAAATAATGTAATGCAAGGGAGATGAGTTTGTGATGGGTACTTGGTATGTCTTGACTTTAGCGAAGACCTCCCCAGCAACGGCGTCAGAAATCCTTCTTGGTACCTCTTGAGCATTGCATTGGTTTTCCCTTGAAGAGGAAAGGGTATGCAGCAAAGTAGTCTAAGTATTTCCCTCAGCTTTTGAGAACCAAGGTATGAATCCAGTAGGAGGCTCCTTAAAAGTCCCTTGTACCTACACAAACAAACAAGAACCTCGCAACCAATGCGATAAAGGGTTGTCAGTCCCTTCATGGTAACTTGCAAAAGTGAGATCTGATAGAGATAATAAGAAATGATAAATATTTTTGGTATTTTTATGATATAAGTTGGAAACTAAAGATTGCAAAATAAAGATAGATGGAAAACTTATATTATAAAAGATAGACCCAGGGGCCATAGGTTTCACTAGTGGCTTCTCTCAAGATAGCATAAGTATTACGGTGGGTGAACAAATTACTGTCGAGCAATTGATAGAAAAGTGCATAGTTATGAGATTATCTAGGCATGATCATGTATATAGGTATCATGTCCGCAACAAGTAGACTGACTCCTGCCTGCATCTACTACTATTACTCCACACATCGACCGACTCCTGCCTGCATCTAGAGTATTAAGTTCATAAGAACAGAGTAACGCATTAAGAAAGATGACATGATGTAGAGGTATAAACTCAAGCAATATGATATAAACCCCATCTTTTTATCCTCGATGGCAACAATACAATACGTGCCTTGCTGCCCCTGCTGTCACTGGGAAAGGACACCACAAGATTGAACCCAAAGCAAAGCACTTCTCCCATTGCAAAAAAGATCAATCTAGTATGCCAAACCAAACTGATAATTCGAAGAGACTTGCAAAGATAACTAATCACACATAAAAGAATTCAGAGAAGATTCAATTATTTCTCATAGATAAACTTGATCAGAAACCCACAATTCATCGGATCTCGACAAACACGCCGCAAAAAGAGTTCCAACAAATAGATGTACAAGAAGATCGAGGAGAACTTTTTATTGAGATTCAAAGAGAGAGAAGAAGCCATCTAGCTAATAACTATGGACCCAAAGGTCTGTGGTAAAGTACTCACAACTCATCAGAGAGGCCTTGGAGATGATGTAGAGGCCCTCCGTGGTCGATTCCCCCTCCGGCGGAGCACCGGCGAAGGCTCCAAGATGGGTCTCGCGAATACAGAAGGTTGCGGTGGTGGAAATAGTTTTTTGTCGTGCTCATGGATGTTCTCGGGGTACCTAGATATATATAGGAGGAAGAAGTAGGTTGGTTGAGCCACGAGGGGCCCACGAGGGTGGGGGGTGTGCCCACCCCCCTAGGGCGCGCCCTCCTGCCTCGTGGCTTCCTCGTCTGCGGCTTGACGTCCACTCCAAGTCTCCTGGATTGCGTTTGTTCCAAAAAGATCGCTCCCGAAGGTTTCATTCCGTTTGGACTCCGTTTGATATTCCTTTTCTTCGAAACAATGAAATAGGCAAAAAAACATCAATTCGAGCTGGGCCTCCGGTTAGTAGGTTAGTCCCAAAAATCATATAAAAGTGTAAAGTAAAGCCCATAAACATCCAAAAAGGGTAATATAATAGCATGGAACAATCAAAAATTGTAGATACGTTGGAGACGTATCAGAGATGAGAACCATCATGATGGATGATGTGTTTATCTACCATGCGCATACGTTCTTTGTTTTGTTGTGTGCATGTGTAGGATACTTGAACTTTGTGTCGACTTCCACTTCACGTGAGTTGACCATTCGAGCTCTTGAGAGCGAGCCACCTTCTACCACAACGATTCTGCATCGCACTTGCTTGATTTTGGCATTGTGAAGAATGCACAAGGACACGCTTTCAAGGTGACATCCTTCTTGAGCTTGGATATTGTGGATCATACTTCATGTGTTGCTTGCACCATTTGCACGCATGTTCGAGATATTGCTTTCATCCATGATTTCCACATTTCCATGCCTCATGACATATATACCTTGTGTGTTGCATCCAATTCTTGGATTACTTGCTCCTATCATATGTTTGGTTGCAACAATGTCACTTCTTCACATATGCCATGTCCCATTGCTTGTCACATGATTGACTTGATTGCCTCACACATGATGAATAATTGCTCTTTCTATTGTGTTGAGTGCCACACTATATTCACTACACCCAATGCATGTTATCCTTGGATTGTCTTGCACTTGACCCATGTGTTTAGACACTTCATTCTATTTGGTGTTGTGAATGATTCGTATGCCTACCATCGACCATTTGTCGAGCGCTTTATGCATGTTTTCTATGATCTTGAGGTAGATGCTTATTCTCTTCTCGCACATATTTGCATCAATACCTCACAATTGCATACTTGTCCCCATGATATTTTTGCTTGTATTCGATTGATATGCTTACATGCTATGTCACAATCCTTTGTCAGACCCTATGCTATGCTTGATGATAACACTTGTCCGGTGAATCACCTCTCGAATGCTTGGTTTTGCACTAACGCTAACCACATTTGTTTTCCCAAGTGTTTATTCTACTTGCTTCTTTTGAAGGAATCACTAGATGGTGCAATGATACGTCTCCAATGTATCTATAATTTTTTATTGTTTCATGCTATTATATTACCCGTTTTGGATGTTTATGGGCTTTACATTACACTTCTATATCATTTTTCGGACTAACCTACTAACCGGAGGCGCAGCCCGAATTGCTGTTTTTTTTTGCCTATTTCAGTGTTTCGAAAATAAAGTCCAAACGGAATGAAACCTTCGGGAGCGATCTTTTTGGAACAAACGCAATCCAGGAGACTTGGAGTGGACGTCAAGCAGTAGACAAGGCGGCCACGAGGGTGCCCGGCGTGCCCTAGGGGGTGGGCGCACCCCCACCCTCGTGCGCCCCTCGTGGCTCCGCTGACCTACCTCCTTCGCCAATATATACTCTCGTAACCTGAAAACATCCAGGAGCACCACGAAAAACTATTTACACCACCGCAACCTTCTGTATCCGCGAGATCCCATCTTGGAGCCTTCGCAGGCGCTCCGCCGGAGGGGGAATCGACCATGGAGGGCTTCTACATCAACACCATAGCCTCTCCGATGAGTTGTGAGTAGTTTACCAAAGACCTTCGGGTCCATAGTTATTAGCTAGATGTATTCTACTCTCTCTTTGAATCTCAATACAAAGTTCTCCTCGATCTTTTTGGAGATCTATTCAATGTAACTCTTTTTGCGGTGTGTTTGTCGAGATCCGATGAATTGTGGGTTTATGATCAAGTTTATCATTGAAAAATATTTGAATCTCCTCTGAATTCTTTTATGTATGATTGACTATATTTTAAGGAGCCTCCTACTGGATTGATACCTTGGTTCTCAAAAACTGAAGGAAATACTTACACTACTTTGCTGCATCACCCTTTCTTCTTCAAGGATTTCTGGCGCCGTTGCCGGGGAGGTCTTCACTCAAGTCAAGACATACCAAGTACCCATAACAAACTCATCTCCCTCGCATTACATTATTTTCCATTTGCCTCTCGTTTTCCTCTCCCCCACTTCACCCTTTCCGTTTTATTCGCCCTCTCTTTCCCGTTCGCCTCTCTTTTTCGCTTTCCTCTTGTGTGCTCGTGTGTTAGATCGTTTATCTCATCATCATGGCTAGTCCCCTATCATCGTTAATACTCCCGATCATGAAGTTCTCAATTTTAAACAAAGGGAGGGAGAAAATCTAAAAGATGCTTGGCATGGAATTTGCAATGCTCAAAATAGATCTACTAGGAAGCAATCTACTTCTGTTCTTCTTCGCAATTTTTATGTAGGCATTACTCCTTGTAATAGATATATCCTTGATACCATTACCGGAGGGAATTTCTTGGGTTGCCATACTTTTGATGCTTATAATGCTATGTTAGATTTGTTTGGTCCACCCCCTCTTTTGGTTAATGGAACTGTTTTAACTTTGGAACATGTGATGCAAAGGCTTGAAATTATTGAAAATAAAGTTGCCACTGTCGAGTTAATTGAAAATTTGGATAAAAAGATCCATAACCAAATTACCCAATATGGATCTAGGGTTGGAGTTACGTTGAATTTTTTTAAAGAGAAAGAACCTATGGTTAACGAAAGGATAGATCTAGATTCTACGAGAATCGGTAAACTTGAGGATATTATTACCAACTTAGGGTCTGCCTTTTCATCCATAAAAAATACTCCAACTCCTCTTACCAAAATTGCCAAATTTATGTATGTTCCTAAAAATAAAGGTGAATCTTCTAGTAAGGAAAATGCGGATCTCAAATCGATAAGTGTTCATCCCGATTTTCTCGCTTTCATTAAGGAACCTTTTGCTACAAACGGATCTCTTAGTTTCTTGCCAAGGAGTTTAATCATTAAGAAAGAAATCCCTAAGGGTTATAAGTGCTCTATTGAAGATTTGAATACCAAAGATGGCAATACTTAGATCTATTCTCGCTTTTATGCCTAGCTAGGGGCGTTAAACGATAGCGCTTGTTGGGAGGCAACCCAATTTTATTTTTGTTGCTTGCTTTTTGCTTCTGTTTAGTAATAAATAGTTCATCTAGCTTCTATTTAGATGTGGTTTTACGTTTTAATTAGTGTTTGTGCCAAGTAGAACCTATAGGATAACCTACGGTGATAGTTAATTTGATTTTGCTGAAAAACAGAAACTTTTGCACATACGAGAATAATTTTAATAAATCACATAAACGTGATTTTTAGTTGATTCTTTTTGAAGTAGATCAATAGACAAATTTCCCAGGACTTCCTATATTGGTAGGATATTTAGAGTTCCATAAGTATTCGAAAGTTACAAATTGCTACAGACTGTTCTGTTTTCAACAGATTTTGTTTTTCGTGTGTTATTTGCTTTTTTATGTATCTATGGCTAGTATCCGGGGGTATGAACCATAGAGAAGTTGGAATACAGTAGGTTTAACACCAATATAAATAAATAATGAGTTCATTACAGTACCTTAAGTGGTGGTTTTTCTTTCTTGCACTAACAGAGCTTATGAGATTTCCTTTTGAGTTTTGTGTTGTGAAGTTTTCAAGTTTTGGGTAAAGATTTGATGGACTATGGAATAAGGAGTGGTAAGAGACTAAGCTTGGGGATGCCCATAGCACCCCAAGATATTAAAGGACAACCAAAGTCCTAAGCTTGGGGATGCCCCGGAAGCCATCCCCTCTTTCGTCTTCATCTATCGGTAACTTTACTTGGAGCTATATTTTTATTCGCCACATGATATGTGTTTTGCTTGGAGCATCTAGTATGATAAGAGTCTTTTATTTTTAGTTTACCACAATCGTCCTTGCTGTACACACCTTTTTGGAGGGACACACATGATTTGTAATTTATTAGAATACTCTATGTGCTTCACTTATATCTTTTGAGGTAGACAAGTTTTGCTCTAGTGCTTCACTTATATCTTTTTAGAGCACAGCGGTGGCTTAATTTTGTAGAAATTATTAATCTCTCATGATTCACTTATATAATTTTGAGAGTATTTTAGAACAGCATGGTATTTGCTATGGTTATAAAGTTGGTCCTAATATGATGGGCATCCAAGTTGGGTATAATAAAAACTATCATATAAAGTGCATTAAACACTATGATCAATTTGATGCTTGATAATTGTTTTGAGATATAAAGGTGGTAATGTTAGAGTCATGCTAGTTGGGTAATTATGAAATTGAGAAATACTTGTGTTAAGGTTGGCAAGTCTCGTAGCATGCATGTATGGTAAAAGTTGTGTGACATATTTGTTGCATGGGGTGCTCTTTTAATTGCCTTCCTTATGTGTGGAGGTCGGGATTGCGCGATGGTTAACTCCTACCAACCCTTCCCCTAGGAGCATGTGTAGTATATGAGTTCTTTATGACTAATGTGAGTCCTTGGATTATACGCACTCTCACCCTTCCACCATTGCTAGCCTCTATTATGCCGCGCAACTTTCGCCGGTATCATGCACCCACCATTTACCTTCCTCAAAATAGCCACCATACCTACCTATTATGGAATTTCAATAGCCATTCCGAGATATATTGCCATGCAACTTTCCACCATTCCGTTTATTGTGACACGCCCCACCATTGTCATATTGCTCTTTGCATGATCATGTAGTTGACATCATATTTGTGGCAAGGCCACCTTCATAATTTTTCATACATGTCACTCTTGGTTCATTGCATATCCCGGTATACCGTCGGAGGCATCCACGTAGAGTCATATTTTGTTCTAAGAATTGAGTTGTAATTCTTGAGTGGTAAATCAATAAAAGTGTGATGATCTTCATTATTAGAGCATTGTCCCAAGTGAGGAAAGGATGATGAATACTATGATTCCCCCACAAGTCGGGATGAGGCTTCGGACTTTATAAAAATAAAAGAGACCAAAGAAGCCCAAATAAAAAAAGAGGCCAAAGAAGCCCACACAAAAAATGAGAGGAAAAGAGAGAAGGGAATGTTAGTATCTTTTTTCCACACTTGTGCTTCAAAGTAGCACCATGATCTTCATGATAGAGAGTCTCCTATGTTGTCACTTTCATATACTAGTGGGAATTTTTCATTATAAAACTTGGCTTGTATATTCCAATGATGGGCTTCCTCAAAATGCCCTAGGTCTTCGTGAGCAAGAAAGTTGGATGCACACCCACTTAGTTTCTTTTGTTGAGCTTTCATATATTTATAGCTCTAGTGCATTCGTTGCATGACAATCCCTACTCACTCACATTCATATCTATTAATGGGCATCTCCATAGCCTGTTGATACGCCTAGTTGATGTGAGACTATCTTCTCCCTTTTTGTCTTCACAACCACCACCCTATTCCACACATAGTGCTATGTCCATGGCTTGCGCTCATGTATTGCGTGAGAGTTGAAAAAGCTGAAGCGCGTTAAAAAGTATGAACCGATTGTTTGGCTGAAACCGGGGTTGTGAATGATGGGAGTATTTTGTGTGATGAAAATGAAGCCTGGACTAACTATATGGTTTTGTAGGGATGAGCTTTCTTTGGCTATGCTATTTTGATAAGACATGATTACTTGTTAGTATGCTTGAAGTATTACTATTTTTATGTTTTATGAGCGTTTATCTTGAATCATTTGGATCTGAACTTTCATGCCACAATAAAGAAAATTACATTGAGAAATATGCTAGGTAGCATTCCACATCAAAAATTCTGTTTTTATCATTTACCTACTCGAGGACGAGCAGGAATTAAGCTTGGGGATGCTTGATACGTCTCCAACGTATCTATAATTTTTTATTGTTCCATGCTATTATATTACCCGTTTTGGATGTTTATGGGCTTTACTTTACACTTTTATATCATTTTTGGGACTAACCTACTAACCGGAGGCCCAGCCCGAATTGTTATTTTTTTTGCCTATTTCAGTGTTTCGAAGAAAAGGAATATCAAATGGAGGCCAAACAGAATGAAACCTTCAGGAGCGATCTTTTTGGAACAAGGAAATCCAGGAGACTTGGAGTGGATGTCAAGCAGCAGACAAGGCGGCCACGAGGGTTCCCGGCACGCCCTAGGGGGGTGGGCGCACCCCCCACCCTCGTGGGCCCCTCGTGGCTCCGGTGACCTACCTCATTCGCCTATATATACTCCTGTACCTTGAAAACATCCAGGAGAACCACGAAAAACTATTTCCACCACCACAACCTTCTGTATCCGCGAGATCCCATCTTGGAGCCTTCGCCGGTGCTCCGCCGTAGGGGGAATCGACCACAAAGGGCTTCTACATAACCACCATAGCCTCTTCGAGGAGTTGTGATTAGTTTACCACAGACCTTCGGGTCCATAGTTATTAGCTAGATGGCTTCTTCTCTCTCTTTGAATTTCAATACAAAGTTCTCCTCGATCTTCTTGGAGATCTATTTGATGTAACTCTTTTTGCGGTGTGTTTCTTGAGATCCGATGAATTGTGGGTTTATGATCAAGTTTATCTATGAGAAATATTTGAATCTCCTTTGAATTCTTTTATGTATGATTGGTTATCTTTGCAAGTCTCTTCGAATTATCAGTTTGGTTTGGCCTACTAGATTGATCTTTCTTGCAATAGGAGAAGTGCTTAGCTTTGGGTTCAATCTTGCGGTGTCCTTTCCCAGTGACAGAAGGGGTAGCAAGGCACGTATTGTATTGTTGCCATCGAGGATAAAAAGATGGGGTTTATATCATATTCCTTGAGTTTATCCCTCTACATCATGTCATCTTGCTAAATGCGTTACTCTGTTCTTATGAACTTAATACTCTAGATGCAGGCAGGAGTTGTTCGATGTGTGGAGTAATAATAGTAGATGCAGAATCGTTTTGATCTACTTGTTGCGGACGTGTTGCCTATATACATGATCATGCTTAGATATTCTCATAACTATGCACTATTCTATCAATTGCTCGACAGTAATTTGTTCACCCACCGTAATACTTATGCTATCTTGAGAGAAGCCACTAGTGAAACCTATGGACCCCGGGTCTATCTTTTATCATATAAGTTTTCCATCTACCTTTATTTGCAATCTTTACTTTCCAATCTATATCATAAAAAATACCAAAAATATTTATCTTATCTTATTATCTCTATCAGATCTCACTTCGCAAGTTACCGTGAAGGGATTGACAACCCCTTTATCGCGTTGGTTGCGAGGTTCTTGTTTGTTTGTATAGGTACAAGGGAGTTTTGAGGAGCCTCCTACTGGATTGATACCTTGGTTCTCAAAAACTGAGGGAAATACTTACGCTACTTTGTTGCATCACCCTTTCCTCTTCAAGGGAAAACCAACGGAGTCCTCAAGAGGTAGCATGTGACATTGGAGAGTACCCATTCCGAGCTTCAAGATGATGAGTGCTTGGTGATCGACCGCTTCGTCATGCCACCGCCACCTATTTCCCATGGTGATTTGGTTTTCGATCCGAGTTTGGATCTTTTCCAACGGGGAGGGGATGATGCGGAGCATCCTACAGTCATCACCATGTCAAGAGTCCGTTTGGCAAGTGGCACGTGCGACCTCTACTTCTCATACGTAAAGGTGAATCTTCTCCTTTATACGTGTTCACTTGACCCCTTCGAGGATGGTATACTACTTGACACTCCACTCTTGTGCATACATAGGTATTGTCGGAACACTATGGACAACAAGGAGGAGTGCAGGCGCCAAGGAACAACTACACCATCCGTGAGGGAAGCATGGAAGAGAAGACGAAAGAAGACGGAGCTGTGGAGTCTACAGTGGTCGGACGTCCGACGTGCCACCGGACGTTCGACACTCTACAATGCCCGGACGTCCGACACGACCGCGCCAGGACCAGCCAGGAGATCTACAGCGGCCGGACGACCGACATCCTCCGGACAACCGGCACGTCCCAGCGCACGGACGACCGACACTAACCGGACGACCGATGCCACATGTCCAGAGCCAAAACATAGGAAGTCCGACGCCCTCCGGACGTCCAGACCCCCGCGAGCGACTGGACGTCCGACCCTGACCGGACGTCCGACACTGCCTGAGCGCGGCCGGGCCTTTGGCCTTGTATCCCTCTCCCACTTACCCCTTCGTGGCCTAGACTATAAATAGACCTCTGAAAGCACAAGTGCTCCCTAGGTGGTTTTGGAAATTAATGTCAACATATCTCTTGTTGGACTAACACTTTTATCTATTATGTTTCAGATAAGTTCAACAATGGAGTGGCATGGACTAAAGGATGTGGGAACTCCTTCAAGATGCTAAGGACAAAGGATTGGCTCAAGATTCAAGCTCAAGACTCTTCATTTTACATTTTAGTGATCCAAGATCACATGGAGTCTACAGGAAAAGCCAATACTATCAAGAACGGATGAGGTGTTGCTAAATGAGTTTCTTGCTCCACAGTGCTTAGTGATATGCTCCAAAACCCACACCTACTTTCCCACTTCCACACATATGACCTAAACATAAAGTCAAACTCAGCCCTACCAATTCTTTCTATCCGGCGCCACCGAGTTCAGATGTCATAGCCACTGCCACAAACCCTAGACAAATCAGTCTCACCAATAGGGATCTCGGTCTCACCAAGATGGGATTGTAATCTCTCCGTGTATGTCCATTACCAAAATCGGTCTCACCGAGTTTGAGCAATCGGTACTACCGATATTACAATGCAAACTCTCTGGTTAACTTATTACCAAAATCGGTCCCACCGAGTTTGAGCAATCGGTTCCACCGAGTTTGCCTGACCAACTCTCTGGTTAGCTAATTACCAAAATCGGTCTCACCGAGTTTGTGTAATCGGTCTCACCGAGATTACGTTATGCCCTAACCCTAACCATATCGGTCCTACCGAGTTGCATGTTGGTCCCACCGAAAATCCTAACGGTCACTAGATTTGCTGAATCGGTCTGACCGAGTTTATCAATTCGGTCCCACCGAGTTTGGCAAGTTGTGTGTAACAGTTAGATTTTGTGTGGAGGCTATATATACCCATCCACCTCCTCTTCATTCGTGGAGAGAGCCATCAGACTGAACCTACACTTCCAGCATACATTTTCAGAGAGAGAACTACCTACTCATGTGTTGAGGCCAAGATATTCCATTCCTACCATATGAATCTTGATCTCTAGCCTTCCCCAAGTTGCTTTCCACTCAAATCTTCTTTCCACCAGATCCAAATCCCATGAGAGAGAGCTGAGTGTTGGGGAGACTATCATTTGAAGCACAAGAGCAAGGAGTTCATCATCAACGCACCATTTGTTACTTCTTGGAGAGTGGTGTCTCCTAGATTGGCTAGGTGTCACTTGGGAGCCTCCGACAAGATTATGGAGTTGAACCAAGGAGTTTGTAATGGCAAGGAGATCACCTACTTCGTGAAGATCTACCGCTAGTGAGGCAAGTCCTTCGTGGGCGACGGCCATGGTGGGATAGACAAGGTTGCTTCTTCGTGGACCCTTCGTGGGTGGAGCCCTCCGTGGACTCGTGCAACCGTTACCCTTCATGGGTTGAAGTCTCCATCAACGTGGATGTACGATAGCACCACCTATCGGAACCACGACAAAAACATCCGTGTCTCCAATTGCGTTTGAATCCTCCAAAACCCTTCCCTTTACATTCTTGCAAGTTGCATGCTTTACTTTCTGCTGCTCATATACTCTTTGCATGCTTGCTTGTTATGTATTGTGAATGTTAAATTTGTGCCTAACTCCACTTAAGAAATTAAAAACCGCTACTTTGGTACTTAGTGTCTAATCACCGCCCTCTAGACACCTCTTCTCAAGGTCCTACAAGTGGTATCAGAGCATTGGTCTCCATTGCCTTGGTTTAATCACCATTGGAGGAAGATGGATGAGTCTACTTTGGGGAGTCTTAGAAATAGAGTACCAATTCTTGATGGAGAGTATTTTCATGAGTGGAAAAATGAGATGCTTGTAATCTTCAATCAATATCATTTGAACAAGTACATTGCTAGCCCTTGTGCACCTCATGTTGATCCTATGCATCCTACCCTTGATGAATCTATTGACATGATCCGCAATCTTAGAACTGTTGAACTTATCATTAGAGGATTGCCTAGAAACTTGATTGGATGTTTGCCTACTCTTAAGTGTGCCTACACTATATGGAAATTTCTTGAGGAACGCTTTCCAAATTATTCCTTGAAAAATCATGATGAAATTCTCCATAAGTCTATTGCCTTGAGTAAAATGAGTTCTAATGATCCTATGTTTGGTGATTGTTTGTTTGAGCTTCCAAACCTTATGCGTTCCAAAGGAGATGTTGGGATTATTAGTGATATTATTTCCGAAGCTATAAAAATTCATAAGCAAGATCATTGTCAAACTCACTCTAACGAATCACCCTCTCTAGGATTTGATCCACCACATGACGATGTTGAACATGGATACTATGATGAGGATGATGATAGTGACTTCGATCTTGATGATGCAATGAGACACTTTGGTCTTATGGCAAATCTTCGGGGATATATGGCAGGAGGAAAGGAATGGGTTCTTGATAGTGGATGTACCGATCACATGACCGGAGATAAAGACATGTTTCCTGAGCTTGCTGAAAACGATGGTCCTCGAAAGTATGTCACTTTTGGTGACAACTCAAAGGGTAAGGTGGTTGGCCTCGGTAAGGTGGCCATATCACATGATAGCTCCATACAAAATGCCATGCTCGTTGAATCTCTTGGATACAACTTACTTTCAGTATCTAGACTTGCTGATTTTGGTTTCAATGTCCTATTTACTAAAGTAGATTGCCAAGTGTTTCGTCGAGACAATCATAAAATGGTCTTTACCGGTATACGTAGAGGTGATCTATACATTGTTGATTTCACTAAAAAGGCTCAACCTAAAACTTGCTTCATTGCTAAATCCTCAAAAGGTTGGTTATGGCATGGACGACTAGGTCATGTTGGTATGCGAAACCTTGACAAGCTTATTAAAGCAAATCATATCCTTGGAGTTAATAATGTCATATTTAATAAGGATAGACTTTGCAGCGCTTGTCAGGCAGGTAAACAGGTTGGAGGAAGGCATCCCGTGAAGAACATCATGACCACAAGGAGGCCACTCGAGCTACTTCACATGGATCTTTTTGGTCCCAACTCTTACAAGAGTCTCGGTGGAAATTCTTTTGGTCTAGTTATAGTTGATGATTTTTCAATATTTACGTGGGTGTTTTTTCTCGATGATAAATCGCAGGTCCAAAAGATCTTCAAAAACTTCGCTAGGAAGGCCTAAAATCAATTTGAAGTGAAGATCAAGAAGGTTCACAACGACAACGGAACGGAGTTCAAAAACACAAACATGGACACCTTTCTTGACGAAGAAGGGATTTCACATGAGTTCTCAGCTACGTACACACCTCAACAAAATGGAGTTGTTGAGAGGAAGAACCGGACGCTCATCGAAATGGCGAGAACGATGCTTGATGAGTACAAGACACCGAAGCACTTTTGGGCAGAAGCGGTTGAGACAGCTTGTCATGCAACATATCGCTTGTATCTTCACAAGCTACTCGGCAAGACGGCATACGAGCTCCTCACCGGTAACAAACCCCAAGTTGGATACTTTCGAGTATTCGGCTCAAAGTGCTACATTCTTGATAAGCATCGTCGTTCTAAATTTGCTCCTAAGTCTCATGAAGGTTTCCTACTAGGTTATGGCTCAAACTCTCACACTTACCGTGTCTACAACAATTTCACCAGAAAGGTTGAAGAGACGGTAGATGTGAAGTTTGATGAATCTAACGGCTCGCAAGTAGAGCAATTGCCAATTGATGTAGGAGACAAAGATCCTTCGGAAGCAATCCAAGACTTGTCTATTGGCAAGGTCCGTCCAACGGAGGTGAAGGAGAGTACCTCGTCCGTCCAAGTGGAAGCTTCTACTTCATGACGAGGTGAACCAAGAGTTGATACGGAAGCATCCATAAGTGGGACACACCAAGATGAAGAAAACGAGGAAGTGCATCAAGATGAACATCAACAACCTCCTTCTCCACCACGACAAGAGAACGACAACGCCAACAATGAAGAAGGCCAAGAAGAAGAACAAGATGAAGAAGAAATTCAACCAAGAACCAAGCCAAAGCTTTCACGAGTTTGAGCAAGAATTGCTAAAGACCATCCCGTTGAGCAAATCTACAATGATATTCAAACCGGGAGAATCACTCGCTCTAAAACTCGTTTAACTAACTTTTGTGAAAACTATTCTTTCATCTCTAGCATTGAACCTATGAAGGTCGAAGAAGCATTGGAAGATCCGGATTGGATAAATGCTATGCATGAAGAGCTACACAACTTTGAGAGGAACCAAGTTTGGACATTGGTTGAGAAGCCCGACAACAACCACAACATCATCGGTACCAAATGGGTGTTTCGCAACAAGCAAGATGAAGATGGACAAGTAGTTCGCAACAAAGCACGTCTCGTCTCCCAAGGCTACACACAAGTCAAAGGTATGGACTATGGTGAGACTTACGCTCCCTTTGCTATACTTGAGTCCATTCGCATCTTACTTGCCTATGCTAATCACCATGATATCACCTTGTACCAAATGGACATTAAAAGTGCTTTTCTAAATGGTGAAATAGAGGAGGAAGTTTATGTTAAGCAACCTCCCGGCTTTGTCAATCCTAAGAAACCAAATCATGTTTACAAACTTCACAAAGCCCTTTATGGCCTTAAACAAGCTCCAAGAGCGTGGTATAAATGCTTGACCAAGTTCCTTATTGAAAAAGGCTTTGAAATTGGGAAAATTGATTCTACTCTTTTTACTAAAAGGGTCAATGGAGAACTATTTGTGTGCCAAATCTATGTTGATGATATTATATTTGGTTCAACTAACCCTCATTTTAGTGAAAAGTTTTGGAAGCTAATGTCAGAGAAGTTTGAGATGTCTATGATGAGTGAACTCAAATTCTTTCTTGGGTTGCAAATCAAGCAAACTAAGGAAGGTACCTTTGTCTCTCAAACGAAGTACACCAAGGACCTATTCAAGAAGTTCAATATGCAAGAATGCAAAGGTATGTCTACACCCATGCCTACTAGTGGACATCTTGATTTGACCAAAGATGGTGAATCGGTTGATCAAAAGGTTTATCGCTCTATGATTGGTTCATTGTTATATCTATGTGCTTCACGTCCCGATATCATGCTAAGTGTGTGCATGTGTGCACGATATCAAGCTGCTTCTAAAGAATGTCATCTTAAGGCCGTGAAAAGGATAATGAGATACCTAATCCATACACCAAATTTTGGCATTTGGTATCCTAAGAGGTCCTCTTTCAATCTTGTTGGCTACTCCGACTCGGACTATGCCGGACACAAGGTTGATAGAAAGTCCACTTCGGGTACTTGTCAATTTCTTGGTAGATCTCTTGTGTCTTGGTCCTCCAAGAAATAAAACTCGGTATCCTTATCCACCACCGAAGCGGAGTACATTGCCGCTGGTTCATGTTGTGCTCAATTACTTTGGATGACCCAAACTCTTAAAGATTATGGGATATATGTGAAACATGTTCCATTACTTTGTGACAATGAAAGTCCTATCAAAATTTGTCATAATCTCGTACAACATTCTTGAACTAAGCATATTGAAGTTCATCATCATTTCATTCGAGATCATGTTGCTAAGGGTGACATTAATCTTAAGCATGTTCGCACCGAAAAGCAATTAGCGGATATATTCACTAAACCTCTTGATGAGAAAGTGTTTTGCAGGTTGAGAGGAGAATTGAACATCATAGATGCTTCAAACTTGGAGTAGAAACTCCATTGGACACATGCAAGATATGAGCTTATGACTAATCCTTGATATTTCTCTTATGATGAAGATCTTATGTCTTGGATATATTTGCATCTTGCATGTTATATAACCCATGAAGGTACTTGGTTGAATCAAATTCCATGAGATTGTAATCTACTCACATCTTGAGCAATCTCTACATCACCAAGTTTCTACACTATGGTGGTTGAAGACAAGGAAGCACGGAACCATTCAAACATATCCTTTGACAAAATCTATATTGAGCTTCATGATTGTCATTTTTGGATACACAAGTGCTCTTCCTTGCAAGAACTAACCCATGTAGGTAGATGGACTCAAATTCCAAGTGGTGCTCCCAATTCTTGGTGAGCTACATCAACCTTGAGCAACGGAGTCCAAACGGAATGAAACCTTCAGGAGCAATCTTTTTGGAACAAGGAAATCCATGAGACTTGGAGTGGACGTCAAGCAGCAGACAAGGCGGCCATAAGGGTGCCCGGCACGCCCAAGGGGGGTGGGCGCACCCCCCACCCTCGTGGGCCCCTCGTGGCTCCCGTGACCTACCTCATTCGCCTATATATACTCCCATACCCTGAAAACATCCAGGAGAACCACGAAAAACTATTTCCACCACCGCAACCTTCTGTATCCGCGAGATCCCATCTTGGAGCCTTCGCCGGCGCTCCGCTGGAGTGGGAATCGACCATGAAGGGCTTCTACATCAACACCATAGCCTCTCCGATGAGTTGTGATTAGTTTACCACAGACCTTTGGGTCCATACTTATTAGCTAGATGTATTCTTCTCTCTCTTTGAATCTCAATACAAAGTTCTCCTCGATCTTCTTGGAGATCTATTTGATGTAACTCTTTTTGCAGTGTGTTTGTCGAGATCCGATGAATTGTGGGTTTATGATCAAGTTTATCTATAAGAAATATTTGAATCTCCTTTGAATTCTTTTAAGTATGATTGGTTATCTTTGCAAGTCTCTTCGAATTATCAGTTTGGTTTGGCCTACTAGATTGATCTTTCTTGCAATGGGAGAAGTGCTTAGCTTTGGGTTCAATCTTGCGGTGTCCTTTCCCAGTGACAGCAGGGGCAGCAAGGCACGTATTGTATTGTTGCCATCGAGGATAAAAAGATGGGGTTTATATCATACTGCTTGAGTTTATCCCTCTACATCATGTCATCTTGCTTAATGCATTACTTTGTTCTTATGAACTTAATACTCTAGATGCAGGCAGGAGTCGTTCGATGTGTGGAGTAATAGTAGTAGATGCAGAATCGTTTCGATCTACTTGTTGCGGACATGATGCCTATATACATGATCATGCTTAGATATTCTCATAACTATGCACTGTTCTATCAATTGCTCGACAGTAATTTGTTCACCCACCATAATACTTATGCTATCTTGAGAGAAGCCACTAGTGAAACCTATGGCCCCCGGGACTATCTTTTATCATATAAGTTTTCCATCTACCTTTATTTGCAATCTTTACTTTCCAATCTATATCATAAAAAATACCAAAAATATTTATCTTATCTTATTATCTCTATCAGATCTCACTTCGCAAGTTACCGTGAAGGGATTGACAACCCCTTTATCGCGTTGGTTGCGAGGTTCTTGTTTGTTTGTATAGGTACAAGGGAGTTTTGAGGAGCCTCCTACTGGATTGATACCTTGGTTCTCAAAAACTTAGGGAAATACTTACGCTACTTTGCTGCATCACCCTTTCCTCTTCAACGGAAAACCAACGGAGTGCTCAAGAGGTAGCATGTGACATTGGAGAGTACCCATTTCGAGCTTCAAGATGATGAGTGCTTGGTGATTCACCACTTCGTCATGCCACCACCACCTATTTCCCATGGTGATTTGGTTTTCGATCCGAGGTCGAATCTTTTCCAACGGGGAGGGGATGATGTGGAGCATCCTACAGTCATCACCATGTCAAGAGTCCGTTTGGCAAGTGGCACGTGCGACCTCTACTTCTGATACGTAAAGGTCAATATTCTCCTTTACATGTGTTCACTTGACCCCTTCGAGGATGGTATACTACTTGACACTCCACTCGTGTGCATACATAGGTATTGTCGGAACACTACGGACAACGAGGAGGAGTGCAGGCGCCAAGGAACAACTACACCATCTGTGAGGGAAGCATGGAAGAGAAGACGAAAGAAGACAGAGCTGCAGAGTCTACAGTGGCCGGACGTCCGACGTGCCACTGGACGTTCGACACTCTACAACGCCCGGACATCCAACGCGACCGCGCCGGGACCAGCCAGGAGATCTACAGCGGCCGGACGACCGACATCCTCCGGACAACCGGCATGTCCCAGCGCACGGATGACCGACGCTGACCGGACGACTGATGCCACCTATCTAGAGCCAAAACATCGGAAGTCCGACGCCCTCCGGACGTCCAGACCCCCGCGAGCGACCGGACGTCCGACCCTGACCGGACGTCCGACACTGCCTGAGCGCAGCCGGGCCTTTGGCCTTGTATCCCTCTCCCACTTACACCTTCGTGGCCTAGACTATAAATAGACCTCCCCCTCATCCTTTCAGGGTTAGCAAATATGATAGCTCATTCTTAAGTGAGCGTTGCTCCTACCTCTACTCTTGAGAGAGAGAGAGAGAGAGTGAGTGAGAGAGAGAGAGTACCACTCCCATGGAGTTCATGACCTCCATGTGAAAAGATCCCCCGGGATATCATCAAGACCCCCTTGCGTGAAGATCCGTCTAGGATACCATCAAGACCTCCTCTTGGAGATGAACTCTACCTTGTATCTTTCTCTTTGTTGTTCATGTACCTTGTGGATCTTGTGTGTTTGATTGTCTAGTGGATGTGTGATTGGACTTGTTCGTCAGTGTTTCTCCTTGTGATTTCTACCCGTTCTTCCCCGTGTTCGTCGTGTTCTTGGTAGGATCCCCTCCAAACGTGAAAGATCGGGCGCCTAGGGTTCTACCCTACCTCAGCTCACCTAGTCTATTTTTCTATACCGTCTGATCTAATCAGAGGGTCCAAATAGCCCCTAACCAAAATCCAATGTTATAAATATCGGTCAGACCATAATTTCTAGGAGAGCTGTCCCATCCCCCGAATCCCTCCGCCGCCGCCATTGCCTTTCTTCCTCGGGATCCCCTCACTCCTTCCCGAGCCAACACAGTGCCGCCGCCCACCTTCCTGGATCGTGCGCCTCCCGATCCACCAACCACAACACCTGCACCCTCCTCCCGTCCCGCGCCCGAGCTCCTCCTCCCGTCCCCAAGCCGCTTGCATTCTCCTCTGCCCGCTCCCCGCCTCCACCTTGCAACCGCTGACAAGAGGACCTCGCCGAGATCGTCGCCATCTGCTAGGCCAGACCCGCGCCCCTGCCCTTCTCCTCCTTCCTTCCCTTCTTCCATTCCTAACTTTCGGCTCTCCCTCTTTCCCCTTCCCACGAACCTCCATGACGCCATGAACTTCGTCATGTTGTCGACCACATGGGGCCCAGCGCCCTCGTTCGTCGCTGGATCCGGGGACGCCATGCCTGGATCCATCTGTTCCTGGCTTCAATGACCACGCTGTCGCCTGCTAGTCGGAGATCGAGTGCGCCGTGTCCTGCTCGCCCTGCATCGCGCCGCAAGCCAAGTCCTTGTCGTCCCCGCTGTTTTGTTGCCCGTTCCCGACCTCCCCGCGTCTAGCTCGCTGCATGCAGCCTTCAGTCGTGCCCTGCCTTGTCATGGACGCGCCTCCCATGCATCGCGTGCGTCGCGGGAGCCTGCGACCTCCTCTGCTTCGAGCCCCGTCCTGCATCGAGCGAACGCGCTCATCCTCGAGCGTTGAATGCATCGTCCCAGCCGACCTGCTTCCGCCAAGGCCCAGGGTGAGCAGCCACCGGCCTTTTCCTCTATTGTGCTTCCTATTCAGATGCGGCCTGTATCATGTTTTGTCCCAGTTCTGCGAATTTAGACATTATCTAGGGAACGGCAGATTTTCAGAAAACCCCCTAGAGTTCATGTGTGTAACATCTCACTAACCGTGCATCGGATTAAAATGATTTGAACATGTAAAATGCTTAGAATTCCATCTAGTTTAATAATATGCTGCTTTCATCCATATCTAAAATGTTTAAAATGTTGTTTGCTTTTAATTTCCATAAATGACATGCTAAAATGGTTTATTTCATAACTAAATAACCATAGCTCCGAATTAAATGAACTTTATATGTAAATGGTGTAGAAAAATGCATACATTAACTTGGTGCACTTATTTTGCATGTTTAACAACTCTAAAATATGGTTTAGGACAGAACAGTAGCAAATTCAAAAATTGCATATGGGGATTTTCCGGAATTGTTGTTTGTTGTTTCCGACCTCATTTAAATTGCCTAGATAGGTAGATTGCATATGCTTCACCTCTTGCCATGTTAACCAACATTTGATCTTGTCTTGTTCATGAACGGGAGCAAACTAAGTAATTGAATGTGGTGTTTCGTCAATATGCAAATCGTTGCCTATTGAGCTCCAGTTAATTTGTAGTATTTTTTGTTGAATTTGCCATGCCATGCCTCATTAAACCGCACATGCATCATACTTGGTTGTGCATCATGCCATGTTTATTCTTGTTGGTTTACCGTGTTGTTTGCTTCTTCCCGGCTATGATTCTTCTTGATACCTCTCGGTTGCGTTGCGATTATGAGGATCCGTTTGACTATGTTCGTTCGTCTACTTCATGGATTTGGTCTTCTTCCTATCGGGATTTCAGGCAAGATGACCATTCCTTGGATATCACTACAATCTTTGCTTTGCTAATTGTCTTGTTGCTATCACAATGTCGCGCTACCTACCACTTGTTTATCCTCCCAATATGCCATGAAATAGCCTTTAACGTTTTCCACCTTCCTAGCAAACCGTTGTTTGGCTATGTTACCACTTTTCTCAGCCCCTCTGACAGTGTTGCTAGTTGCAGGTTGTTCCATGTCGGGACATGGATATCATGGGATATCACAATATCTCTTATTTAATTAATGCATCTATATACTTGGTAAATGGTGGAAGGCTTGGCCATTTGCTTGGTGTTTCGTTCCACTCTTGCAGCCCTAGTTTCCGTCATACCGGTGTTATATTCCTTGATTTTGTGTTCCTAACATAGTCGGGGTTTATGGGCCTCCCTTGACAGTTCGCTTTGAATAAAACTCTTCCAGCAAGGCCTAACTTTGGTTTTACCATTTGCCTAATAACAACTAAAAACTTGCATAGGGACCGGCTAGCACCCGAGCAGTCTTAATCAACAACTCGGGCCAGTGCTCCTCATGAGTGTTGGTCCAAAACGGACAGACTGGGGCCACCATGAGGCAACTTGAAGATTGGTTTTACTCGTAGGCTGACCTATCCGATCGTGGCCTGAGACGAGATACACGTGGATCCTATCAGGGTGTCGGCACATTGAGAGGTCTTGCTGGTTTTGTTTTACCATTGTCGGAATGTCTTGTGCACCGGGATTCCAAGGTTGATCGGGTTGTCCTGAGATGGAGATTTACCTCCATGGAACATGGGATTTTATAATGGACTATGTTGGGACACCCCTGTAGGGTTTAATATTTTCGGGAGCCATGCCCGCGGTTATGTGGCAGATAGGAAATTTATAATATCGCGTTGTAAAGAACTTGACACCAGATCCGAAATAAAATACACCAACCGCGTGCGTAACTCTGATCATCTCTTTTCGAGGAAGTTTCGGAAGAGAACATGGTGGGGTTATGATTGACTCGTAAGTAGTTCAGGATCACTTCTTGATCATTATTAGTTTCGACCGTATGCGTAGTTTCTCTTCTAATTCTTGTACTCGTAAGTTAGCCACCATACAAATGCTTAGTGCTTTCTGCAACCTCACCACTTATCCATTCCATCCCATTAAGATTTGCTAGTCTTGGTACCCATGGTAATAGGATTGTTGAGTCCTCGTGGCTCACAGATTACTACAACAATAGTTGCAGGTATAGGTAATGTGATGCTTTGACGTGAGAGCGATGATTGCTTGTTTTGGAGTTCTTTTGCTTCTTCTTCCTCGATAAAGGGATAGGTTCCAGGTCGGGAGCCTAGGATTAGCAGGGTGGATGTCATTCTTCTTTTTCATTTGTTTTCATCTGTAGTCGGATCCTGCTCTTCTGTATGATGATTGCTATGTATTGATGTATTCATGTATTCATGTTGTAGCTTGTGGCGAGTGTAAGCCTTTATCTTGTCTTCTCATCTATTCAGTACATGGTATGTTGTAATGATATCCACCTTGCTATGGCCTTGAAATGCGGTTGTGCCCCAATCATGAATTCATCATGTGATTGGGATAGAATCGCATCTAGGGCGCTACAAGTTGGTATTAGAGCCTTACCGACCGTAGGAGTCCCCTTGATTAATCGAACCATTGTCGTTGTCGAGTCTAGAAGAAAAACTATTTTGAGTCAAGTTATATATCGGAGAGTAGGAATTCTTTTTACTCCTTATCCCCTCCGTCGCTCTGGTGAGGAATTGTGACGCGGGTGTTTTGATTCCACTACTCTTCCCACTCAAATTTTTTTAGGATCAGGCGGGTATTGTTGGAATCGTTGCGATATGGGTGTGACGGGAATTCTTTTCTTGGTGCCTCCTGGCATTTAGGGGTTGTGGCAGTGTCCCGGGGAGTTGAGCTTCAAGGTGTTTCCATCACAGTGCTTATCGTTTCAGTTTCGGAATACCAGAGGATGCCAACATCGAAAACGCTTCTATACTCTTTGTTGTCAGAGTAGTTTGGCACCACCTAGTAGTGGGGAGAGCGATCAGATATATTGCCACAGCTAGTATACCAGATCTTTTTGAAGGTCTGAGGTACATGGTTTCCGAGGTTCTTGGTTATGTGTTGATGGAGGCAGTACATTTGGAGCTTAGAATTTTGCTAGGAGTTGTGTGATGATATTTTTCTCCTTGTACTTGTTATACCGGATTGCATAACCAAAAATTTCGGGAGTTCATAGGTGGGGACTCATGTAGTTAGCTAGGATATCTTTCCGACACATGCATGATATGAGATTGGGGTTCTACATCTAGTGGTTCGTTTTTCACAGTCGGTTTACAGTAGTCGGGAGGCGTCTTTTAAAGAATCCTTGGCTATGCTGATTCAGGAACGTCTCATTTGTCATGCATGATGTCTGTTGTACGTCATGCATGTGGGGCCTCATCGCGAACACTTTGGGCGAAATCTCTATCATATGTTTGTTCTGGCTTATTCTCCAAGCCAAACCCTTTATTTTGTTTTGGTTGTGGTATTCGAGTTGCTTCAATGTCAAGTGTCGATTCCATACCTTTTAAGTGGTGTTCCATATCTCTATGTGAATGCCTAATCCTTCTGGACCATTGAGATTGTAATGTCAATTGTTTTCAACCGGTGCGCTTCTCTTCAAGTTATTCCATACGGGCCCCGTTGAGAAGCCTGAGGATTTGTTCGTTCCATCCATCCCAAGTTGTCTTTATTTTTTTCCACCCTCCCACCCTTCTTTTTCAAGAAGTCGAAATTATCAAATCAAGTATCTGTTTTATTCATGTAAAGTCTCTTCATTCTTTTCCTTCACTGTTCTTACCAGGTGATTCTCATGAAGATGCTAAGGAAGTTTCAAGTTCATCATTCTTTCGTTCTTGTTTTATTCTCCGGTGGACTAAATCCAAGCTTTCGGTATTGATCATATCCCTTTTCTCGTTTTAAATGCTTCCCCATGTCGGTGCACCTCTGAATCATTCACCTCTCGCTATTCATATCCGGAGTGTACAAGATATCTTAGGAGATTCATGTTTCCATTCTTAATCTGTTCAAGCTATTTTGAGGTTGTTATCTCATTCATGCCATTTAATTCAATTGGTGCAATCTCTCTTTAAAAATCATTGAACATTGTTTTTTGAGTGGGCCCATAACCCACACGTCTTTCCTAGGATCTTACCTGACTCTTCTAATTTCTTTTGGAGTTATTCTCAAATTCTTTTCAAAAGTGTGACGTAAGAATGGATTCCAACAGTCATATGCTTTCTCATCACTTCCAAATTCTTTTCGTCGTTGGTTTAACCTTTACATTCTTCATTCTTCCGGAGTATCTCAAAAATCTTCAAGGTGTTCCTCGTCATCATTCTCAACATTTGAAGATCAAAGAAGAGTTTTCCTCTAAATCTTGTCCGTTCTCTTGAAGATTCATGGTTCTAGCTTCATGCCATCCTGAAAATTGTTTTTGATTGTGAGAAAACTTTTCTTAACCATCCGAAGCATTTCATGAGTTCTTTCCATTCTTGATTCTATGGAGGCCATCATTTATGAATATTACTCATTCTCAGCCTTCAGCTCTCATTCTCCAAATCTTACCGGTACATCATTCAAGTATTCTCTAGTCAGCTTGTCATCTCTTCATTCTCCTGTATCTATATTCACTCAAGTATCTTCATTCATTTTCTAATTCTTCCCGGTGTTTCGTTATCTTTTCTTTGTTCGTTTTTGACTTCTTACGGTGGTTCGTTCATGGTTTCTCTTCCCTTGTATTCATATCAATTCATTTGTTCTCCCAAAAATCCTACTGGTGGTGCGTTCAAGACCCTCTAAGTTTGCGCTAAATCAATCCTTTTCAATGAGAATAAGTGGTATGCCAAATCCATTGCTTGTCCTCAATTTAATTTGGTGAAGGATACGCATAACATAATTCTTATTCTTGTTTCATCCAAGTGATTAATTTCTTCTTTTCAGAGTTCAAAGTTTTCTCATTATATTGTCACGAAGCTCCGTCTAAATCATTGCAAGGCTTCAATCTTATTCATTTCAACTTCATTTATTTCTAGCATCCTTTTATTACCGTAGTTCTTCATGAAGTCTCTATATGGTGGTTCATCAAAGAGTGCATTCATTATCAAAGCATTCGTCAAGATTCTTTTTGGAGGAGCTCAAGCGTTCTTTATCGTGCATTCCGAAGTGCAATTCTTCTTCATTATCTTTTGAGGTGGTCTTATATCATCCTTGACAATTTCTCTTCATGTTTCATGATTCACAAGTTGTCAGGAATGAGATATTTTAGAACCATCCTTTTCTATTTGTTCTTGAGTTGTTTCAACCCATCAATCTTTTAGTTGGAGTTATCTTAGTATAGATTACACCTAAAGCCTTCCATTGGGAATGTTGCTATTTGTGGTGCCTATCTATGATCCAAGTTTTCTCGTTATCCTCTTGGTGAAAGAAGTTTTTCATCTCTTTGCTGTTCTCAATCAAATTAATTGATTTCGTTAGTTCTAGGTCTTCACCTCTTAATTTTGAGATGTTTTCCATAAGACCATTGGAAATCATATTTTTTGTTATTGATTTTCCAAAAACTCCGTTCAACCCTTCTTCGTAAGCTTGCTCTTCAAGTTCATTTGTGGTAGAAGGTGTTATTTATTCTCTGTTCTTTTGTTCCAAGTATCTAAGTAACAATTAATTTGTTCGAAGGCATTGTGAGGCTGATTTCTTCAACCCTTCATCTCATCTTGTCAAGTTCATGTCCAAATCCTGCCATTTTCAATCAGAGTGATGTCCACATTCTTCTCTTCCTTATCTTTCTCATTTCAACAGGAGTGGTTTCAATTCTTTCTTCTCCATTCAGCCCCTCATTCTTATCCTTGCAACCTCCAAGTTTCTCATGGTGTTTCTTGTTCCCTCTTCTAACGAAGTGGTTTTAAATCTGTTCATCTCTTTTTTCAACTCTTCATGTCTTACAACCCTTTCTCATGCCTTCGCAGCCTCGAAGGGTCTTTGGTTTTGCTCGTTTGTCATGGAAGCAACCTTCTATTACCTCTTACTCTTCATTCCTATTCTCATTGCTAGATCTCAGGGCGAGATCTCTTGTAAGTGGGGGAGTTGTAATGACCCGAGACCGACGCTCCAGATGCCTTCTAGTTATTTTGTTGTCGTCGTGTGTTTTATTTGCTTGTTGCATTTCATTGTTGCATCATGCACGTTGGATCCGCATGTTTTCTCAAACTTGCATTTGTTCATAGTTGCCGCATCCCCTACCTTCATTGACCTTTTCGAGACCAACCGAGTTTTCGATTCCCTCTTGTCAATCCACCTAAACTCTCTGCACAGCCACCCCTCGCGCACGTCCGAAAACTTCCCTGAACCCAAACCGGGCTGTGTAACCAATGGGTACGGATCATCCCCAAACATCCCCTAAATATCTTCAGTTTATTTATTGAACTCACCCAGTCTATTTTTCTAGACCGTCCGATCTAATCGGAGGGTCCAAATAGCCCTAACCAAAATCCAATGTTATAAATATCGGTCCAACCCTAAGTTCTAGGAGTGTTGTCCCATCCCCCGAATCCCTCCGCCGTCGCCACTGCCTTTCTTCCTCCGGATCCCTCACTCCTTCCCGAGCCAACCTAGTGCCCCCACCCACCTTCCTGGATCAGCGTGCCTCCCGATCCACCAACCACAACACCTGCACCCTCCTCCCGTCCCATGCCCGAGCTCCTCCTCCCGTCCCAAAGCCGCTTGCATTCTCCTCTACCCGCTCCCCGCCTCCACCTCACGACGGCCGACAACAGGACCTCTCTGGAGATCATTGCCGTCAGCTAGGCCAGACCCGCGCCCCTGCCCTTCTCCTCCTTCCTTTCCTTCTTCCATTCCTAACCTTTCGGCTCTCCCTCTTTCCCCTTCCCACGAACCTCCATGACGCCATGAACTTCGTCATGTTGTCGACCACATGGGGCCCACCGCCCTCGTTCGTCACCGGATCCGGGAACGCCATGCCCGGATCCATCCGTTCCCGGCTTCAACGACCATGCCGCCGCCTCCTAGTCGGAGATGGAGTGTGTCGTGTCCTGCTCGCCCTGCATCGCGCCGCAAGCCAAGTCCTCATCGTCCCCGCTATTTCGCCGCCCATTCCTGACCTCTCTGCATCCAACTCGCTGCATGCAGCCTTCAGCCGCGCCCCTGCCTTGCCATGGACGCGCCTCCCCTGCGTCGCGCGTGTCGCGGGAGCCTGCGAGTTGTGACCTCCTCCGCTTCGAGCCCCGTCCTGCATCGAGCGAATGCGCTCGTCCTCGAGCATTGAATGCATCGCCCCAGCCGACCTGCTTCCGCCTAGGCCCAAGGTGAGCAGCCCCTGGCCTTTTCCTCTATTGGGCTTCCTGTTCAGATGCGGCCCATATCATGTTTTTTCCCAGCTCCGCGAATTTAGACATTATCCAGAGAACGACAGATTTCCGAAAACCCCCTAGAGTTCATGCGTGTAACATCTCACTAACCATGAATCGGATTAAAATGATTTGAACATGTAAAATGCTTAGAATTTCATCTAGTTTCATAATTTGCTGCTTTCATCCATATCTAAAATGTTTAAAATGTTGTTTGCTTTTAATTTGCATAAATGACATGCTAAAATGGTTTATTTCATAACTAAATAACCGTAGCTCCGAATTAAATGATCTTTATGTGTAAATGGTGTAGAAAAAAGAATAGATTAACTTGGTGCACTTATTTTGCATGTTTAAGAATTCTAAATATGGTTTAGGACAGAACACTAGCAAATACAAATTGCATATCGGGATTTTTCGGAATTGTTGTTTGTTGTTTCCGGCCTCATTTAAACTGCCTAGATAGGTAGATTACATATGCTTCACCTCTTGCCATGTTAACCAACATTTAATCTTGTCTTGTTCATAAACGGGAGCAAACTAAGTAATTGAATGTGGTATTTCATCAATATGCAACTTGTTGCATATTGAGCTCCACTTAATTTGTAGTATTGTTTGTTGCACTTTGCCATTCCATGCCTCATTAAACCGGACATGCATCATACTTGCTTGCGCATCATGCCATGTTTATGCTTGTTGGTTTACTGTGTTGTTGGCTTCTTTCCAGTTATGATTCTTCTCGATAACTCTCGGTTACGTTACGGTTATGAGGATCCGTTCGACTATGTTGGTTCGTCTACTTCATGGATTTGGTCTTCTTCCTATCGGGATTTCAGGCAAGTTGACCATTCCTTGGATATCACTACTATCTTTGCTTTGCTAGTTGTATTGTTGCTATCGCTATGTCGCACTACCTAGCACTTATTTATCAACCCTCCCAATATGCCATGAAATAGCCTCTAACCTTCTCTACCTTCCTAGCAAACCATTGTTTGGCTATGTTACCACTTTGCTCAGCCCCTCTTATAGCGTTGCTAGTTGCAGGTAGGGATGGCAATTTTATCCATGGATCTGGATACCCATGGATACCCGACCCAGTTGGGCAAGGGTATGGAGCACATTTCTGCCCATGGGTCCGTGGATATGGATACCCATGAACAACCGGGTTGGGCATGGTTATAGTTTGTGGTCCATGGATATCCAATGGATACCCGTATCACATGTGGGGCCATATGCCAGTGACAGTAGAAAGAGAGATTCAATGGGAAATGGCAGGAAACATGCAACTTGTGCGATGAGCTATATGCTACAGAATCAACTTATGGTATGTCACACTTAAGGACTCATCGTATTGCTTGTTTCCTACTTATGCATGTAGTTTATGTTGTCATTTGTGAGTGA
Organism: Triticum dicoccoides; assembly: GCF_002162155.2. NCBI lineage: Eukaryota > Viridiplantae > Streptophyta > Magnoliopsida > Poales > Poaceae > Triticum > Triticum dicoccoides. The sequence continues at coordinate 155,116,044 of NC_041389.1, forward strand.
ATGATGATGAGTTAATTTGATCTTTGGGAAGGCTTCATGCTGAATTTTTTATGCCCATGGAGCTCCATGGGTATGTGGGTATCTAGCGGGTTTGGGCATGGGCACAAGTTGTGCCCATGGATAATTTGGTGGATGGGCAAAGGGTGGGAAGATGGGTCGTGGGTTGGATTTGGACCAGCTCCACCCGCCCCAAACCCGACCCATTGCCATCCCTAGTTGCAGGTGCAGTTGTAGGTTGTTCCATGCATCTATATACTTGGTAAAGGGTGCTAGGCTTGACCTTTTGCTTGGTGTTTTGTTCCACTCTTGCCGCTCTAGTTTCCTTCATATCGGTGTTATGTTCCTTGATTTTACGTTCCTAACACTGTCGGGGTTTATGGGGCCCCCCTTGACAGTTCGCTCTGAAAAAAACTCTTCCAGCAAGGCACAAATTTGGTTTTACCATTTGCCTAATAACAATTAAAAACTTGCATAGGGAGCGGCTAGCACCCGAGGACTCTTAATCAACAACCCGGGCCAGTGCTCCTCAAGAGTGTTGGTCCAAAACGGGCAAACTGCGGGGCCACCAGATACGTCGCCAACATATCAACTTTTTCTCACGTTTCTCCTCTTGTTTTGGACTCTAATTTGCATGATTTGAATGAAACTAACCCCGGACTAACGTTGTTTTCAGCAAAACTACTAGGGTGTTGTTTTTGTGCAGAAATAAAAGTTCTCGGAATGAAAAGAAACTTTGCGAGGAATTTTTATGGAATAAAAAAGGATTTTTGGAGCCAAGACCCACCAGAGAGGGGTCCCTGGGTGGGCACAACCCACCAGGGTGCGCCCCCCTCTCCTGGCGCGCCCGAGTGGGTCGTATCCACCTGGTGGCCCCGTTGACGATCCCCCTGACACTATAAAATCACATTATTCTAGAAAAAAAATAGGGAGAAAGAATTATCGCAATCCACGAGACGGAGCCGCCGCCAGGCCCTGTTCTTCCTCGGGAGGGCAGATCTGGAGTCCGTTTGGGGCTCCGGAGAGGGGGATCTTCGTTCTTCGTCATCACCAACCCATCTCCATCGCCAATTCCATGATTCTCCCCACCGGGAGTGAGTAATTCCTTCTTAGGCTCGCTGGTCGGTGAGGAGTTGGATGATATTCATCATGTAATCGAGTTAGTTTTGATAGGGCCTGATCCCTAGTATCCACTATGTTCTTAGATTGATGTTGCTATGACTTTGCTATGCTTAATGCTTGTCACTTTGGGCTCGGGTGCCATGATTTCAGATATGAACCGTTTATGAATTCATCATTATATCCATGTTTTAGATCCGATCTTGCAAGTTATAGTCACCTACTACGGTTATGATCCGACAACCCTGGAGTGACAACAACCGGGCCCACTCTCGGTGATGATCGTAGTTTGAGGAGTTCATGTATTCACTATGTGTTAGTGCTTTGTTCCGATTCTCTATTAAAAGGAGGCCTCAATATCCCTTAGCTTCCAATATGGAACCCGCTGCCACGGGAGGGTAGGACAAAAGATGTCATGCATGTTCTTTTAATAAAGCATGCATGACTATTTATGGAATACATGCCTACATTATATCGATGAACTGCAGCTAGTGTCGTATCGCCCTAGGTTATAACTATCACATGATGAATATCATCCAACAAGTCACTGATCCAATGTTGACAAATATATCTCATATTTTTCCTGGTAAGTTACTTTTGTTGCTACTGCTATCGTTACTGCTACAATATCACTGCTATCACTGTTACCGTTACCGATGCTGCTCTCACTACTATCAAAACTATCATACTACTTTGCCGCTGATCACTTTGTTGCAGATAATTAATCTCCAGGTGTGGTTGAATTGACAACTTAGCTGCTAATACCTTCAAATATTCTTTGGCTCCCCTTGTGTTGAATCTATAAGTTTAGGTTAAATACTTACCCTCGAAAACTGTTGCGATCCCCTATACTTGTGGGTTATCAAGACCTTTTTCTGGCGCCGTTGCCGGGGAACATAGCTATATTTGTTGAGTCACTTGGGATTATTATCATATTATCACTATGAAGAATCTGAAGGATCCAAAGACTAAGATATTTCCCTCAAAGACGAGGGGAGGTAAGGAACTGCCATCCAGTTCTGCTTTAGATTCACCTTCTGTTATGAGTAAACTTGCAACACCACCACATGTTATTAATTTTGATATGTTGCAAGTTATTGATGATGCTAGTACCATGCTTGATAAATGATGATGAGCCACTTGGTAAATTTCTTGATGAACAAATTGCTAGAGTAATACAACATGATGTTGTTGAATCTGATGATGAGCTTGAAACTGAAACTCCTAAAACACGTGCTAGAGCTAGCCCTCCTAGATATGAATTGCCTAAGGTACTGGAAGGCTATGTTATGAGTGAAGAGGCAACTAGAGATATTCTTGTTTGTAAGGATAGAGATGATCTAGAGAAATTATTACACAAGTATAAAGAAAAATCTCTAAATGCTAGAATGAAATGTGATCCTAAGTTTGCTAGTTCACCTATTGCTATTACTGATAAGGATTATGAATTATCTGTAAACCCAGAGTTGATTACTTTGGTTGAATCTGATCCTTTCCATGGTTATGAAACTAAAACTGTTGTGGCACATCTTACTAAGTTGAATGATATAGCCACCCTTTTTACTCATAATGAGAAAACTCGATACTACTTTATTCTCAAAGTATTTCCTTTCACATTAAAGGGTGATGCTAAAGCTTGGTACAATACTCTTACTCCTGGTTGTGTGCGTAGTCCCCAGGATATGATTTACTACTTCTCTGAAAAATATTTTCCTGCTCATAAGAAACAAGCTGCCTTACAAGAAATATTTAACTTTGTTCAAACTAAAGAAGAGAGTCTCCCACAAGCTTGGGGGAGGCTTTGCCAGCTACTTAATGCTTTGCCTGATCATCCTCTTAAGAAAAATGAAATACTTGATATCTTCTATAATGGAGTAACCAGTGCTTCTAGGGACTTCCTAGATAGTTGTGCTAGTTGTGTTTTCAGGGAACGAACTATTGCTCAAGCTGAAGAATTATTGAATAACATATTGAAAAATTATGATGATTGGACTATTCCTGACCTAAACCCAATCCAAATAAGAGGGGTATATTATATCTCAGTCCTGAAGATATGCAGAGGCAAAGAAATCTATGAAGGAAAAAGGTGTTAAGGCCGAGGATGTTAAAAATTTACCACCTATCGAAGAAATACATGGGCTTGAAGCACCATCACCACCCAAGGTGGTAGAGGTAAAATCTTTAATGAAATTCAATGATAGTGATGATCCTCATAATAAAGATCCTAGTCAATGCCTTTATGAGTTTGACAATTACATTAGAAAGCAAGACCACTTCAATGCAAATGTTATGAAACAATTGAAATACAATTCTGATATGATTGCTCGCTTGAGTGACTTGTTATTTAGAATCTCTAATGATGTTAGAGGTGTTGGAAAACATGCTTCTATGGTTCAAACCCAGTTAGAACAAGTTGCTCAATCACAAAGAGAATTACTTGATGAAATGAATCATAATATACATGACTTTGCTGTTAGAGTTGCAACTAGAGGAAGTAAAATGACTCAGGAACCACTTTATCCTGAGGGACACCCAAAAAGAATTGAACAAGATTCGCAAAGAAATAACACTAGCGCACCTAGTCCTTCTAAAATGAAAAAGAAAAAAGAAAATGATAGGACTTTGCATGCTTCTAGTGAACCTGAAATAGACCAACCTCCTGATAATGAAAATGAAACTTCTATCTCTGATACTGAAACTCAATCTGGTAATGAACATCCACCTAGTGATAATGAAAAAGACAATGATGAGGTTGATGAAGACACTCAACCAAATAATGATAAAGAACCAGATAATGATGTTGAGATAGAACCATATGTTCATCTTGATAACCCACAACCTAAGAATAAAAGATATGATAAAAGAGACTTTGTTGCTAGAAAACACGGTAAAGAAAGAGAACCGTGCGTTCAAAAACCTATGCCTTTTCCACCAAAGTCAACTAAAAAGAAAGATGATGAAGAATTTGAACGCTTTGCTGAAATGTTGAGGCCAGTCTTTTTTGCGTACTCGCTTGACCGACATCTTAAAAATGCCTCCTTATACAAAGTATATGAAACACATCATCACAAAGAAGAGAAAAATACCAGAAGCTGAAATCTCCACTATGCTTGCTAACAATACTTTTAAAGATGGAGTACCTAAAAAACTTGGAGATCCGGGTATACCAACTATACCTTGCTCTATCAAAAAGAATTATGTGAAAAATGCTTTGTGTGATTTAGGAGCTGGTGTTAGTGTTATGCCTTTCTGTTTATATAAAAGACTTGACTTGAATAAACTCACACCTACTGAAATATCTTTGCAAATGGCTGACAAATCAACTGACATACCTATCGGTATCTGTGAGGATGTGCCTGTTGTTGTTGCTAATGTTACTATTTTGACTGACTTTGTTATACTTGAGATGCCCGAGGACGACAACATGTCGATTATCCTTGGGAGACCCTTCTTCAATACTGCAGGGGCTGTTATTGATTGCAATAAAAGCAAGATCACTTTTCATATTAACGGTAATGAGCATATGGTGCACATTCCGAAGAAACAATTCCAAGTGAATGGTATTAATGTTATTGAAAAATCTCCGACAATCACTATTGGAAGTTTTCAAATACCTCTACCTACTGTCAAAAATAAATATAAAATGATTATTGTTGAGGAAATGCATATCCGCATTGAGGTAACTTAGTGATTTACGAAAGTTCTTCGGTTTCATGCTAATCAAAAGTGGTAGTTAATAAGACCTGATCAACCTTATTAATGAATCGTTTTTGAACGGTTTGAAGTTGATGAATTTAGTAAGCACTACCTTCTATCCCTACTTTTTGTTTCCTGTTTTTATTAGTTAAATAAAATAAAATGCCATGTTTTGTCTGTCTTCTGGATTTCCCGTGCAATAAAAAATTGACCTAAAAATAAAAAGTTCTCAGAATGCTCTGAAAACCTGATATGATTTTTTTTCTGAATATTTAAGATTTTTTGGTGCAAATAATACCAGAGGGAGGTGCACCTGGTGGGTACAACCCACCTGGGCGCGCCAGGACCCCCAGGCGC
>NC_041389.1:155121289-155137826 GCF_002162155.2 Triticum dicoccoides
ACTTATCTCTTTAGCCCACATCATCACTTACCTCCAGAAAAAAAATCCCCACTGCTCTCTCCCCCATGTTCTTGAGCTCAAACCCGCAGATCTCAATCTCTTAGCTCGAAGCTCCGTTTTCAAAACTGTTTCGGGGTATTGTTGCTTGGATGTGACTCCATTTGTTCAATTAGTTTTTGTTTTAGTGGTTTATACTTTGAATAATTTGCTACTCTTGGTGCTGTTATAGATGAGCTTGCGTGATGAATTGTTAGTGTTCTAAGTAGTTTGAATGCTTGTTATGGCCTCTATGTATCCCTAGGAGTAGTTGCTATCAATCTTTTGAAGTTTTGTTGACAAATTTTTTTCACCTCAAAATTTTTATTTTCAGAAAAATTGTACACGGACACGATGAACCTATTTGGAAGGAGGTCCTCGAAGAGACGATCCTTGGGGGCATCTTCTAGTGACAGTTCTGCTCGCCGGTCATATGTGGAACCAAGTGAAAGTTCCACGCGTGATGCCGCCACCAAAACATGCTTATGGCCTTGCGATGAATATATGGTGCGTGTCGGCATTAAGGAGGAATTTGAGAAATATGTTCACAATGCTGGCCTCAGTCCCTACCTTTCAGATAAGTGTGAACAACACCAACTTCTCACTGAGACATTTGTTAGAAGATTTACATTTTCTCCTCATGAGTCTAGGGTGTATTTTATGCTTTATGATAATCCATTCACCATCTCACTGGAGAAGTTTGCTTACCATTGCAAACTACCATATTGGGGTTTGCTTGATGAACCATCGAAGGCTGAGTACGAGTCCTTCTTGACTAGCCTTTGTTACGGTGAAGATAGGGGAGTGACACAGGGCAGAATAAAGAGCATCCACTTTCCTGCATTTCAGTATTTTGCATTATTTAACGAGAAATGCATAGTAGGCAAGAAAGACTGAGCGCACTTTGCGCGCCAGACTTGAGCCTCATTCACACCGCTCTCACTGGTGAATGGAACTATAACCTTAGGGCGATTATTGCACGTAGACTTCAGAATAATGCTAACAGCGGCTGGTTCTATGGGGGAATTTATGCCACATGTTTGGCACGAGAGCTAGGTGTTTCACCTTTACCCTTTGACCCTATCCTACCCACGCAGTATTTAGACTTCAACACCTTAAAATATCATAAGATCCTCAAAGGAAAAATTCATGACTTCACTCATAATTTATTGTTTGACAAAACCTCTGTTGTGCACACGTATTTTCCTGCACCTGCTCTTTTTGACTATCATAACAAGGGGAGATATTTTGTTCTTGAGAGCGAGGCCCGAGCTCATAACGCAGCAGTGGTGGTCGCACGGCGTGCCAAGGCATCAACACCGAGAGCCTGTGTGAACTTCCATGCAGACTTCAACCCTCCAGGCTACTGATCGACTACCAAGTTAGGCTAAAAGCCTAAGCTTGGGGGAGTACGTGTTACCACCAACATTACATTCATGTCCACATACTTCATTTGTTGGTGTTCACACTTTTTCATTGTGTCATCCATGCTTAGATTTATTTTCTTTCTTTCTTCTTGTGTGTTTGAAAAACTTTAGAAAAACCAAAAAAATTAGTTGTAGTAATTTAATTTCTTTGCATGCTTAGTAGTAGTATTAAAAAGAAAATCCCAAAAATACTTCCTTGTTCTTCTTTTGCTTGTTGGGAGCTTTCCCGCGTAAATAGTTTTTCTCGTTTTGCTTTTCCCTTTTATTTGCCTGTTCTAGAAAACCAAAAACTCCAAAAATATTTCAGTGTGTTTCTCTGAACTTCTTTTCTTCTTATTCGAGTCTTACCAAGGAGAAGACCATGATGAAAATGTTGAGTGGCTCTCATATGAATAATTGTTGAACTAATAAAGAGCACATTTTACCTTGTCTTCTCCTGTTGAATAAAATGTTTGCAGATTCTAGCTTAGTCCATGGCACTCTTGCACTATTATTATTTTCATATCATTCGGTCGTGCAAGTGAAAGGCAATAATGACGACATCCGATGAACTGGCCGTGGCAGGGAGAAACTGGTATGAACTCAACTTGTTCTGTTTTTGTAAATATGTTTAACCTAGTATCCATGATTCAGCCCATTATGATTAAACATGTTTGCAATGACAATTAGAGATTATAGTTTCTCATGCCATGCATAAGTAGCTAGGAGTTGATAATGATTTATCTTGGATATAAATATAGCGTTAAAATGATTGTGATGTAGTATGATGATATGGTATCCTCCTCTGAATGTTCGAGTGGCTTGACTTGGCACATGTTCATGCATGTAGTTGAATCAAAACCAACATAGCCTCTATGATATTTATCTTCATGGTGTTCATATCCTACTCATGCTAGTGTCCAATGTTACTTACGCATAATGCATGGTTATGATCGTTGTTGCTCTCTAGCTAGCCGCTTCTCAATCTTAATTGCTAGCATTCGCCTGTACTAAGTGGGAACTCTACTTGTACATCAAGAACCTTAAACCCAAAGTTATTCCAGATAAGTCCACCATATCTACCTATATATGGTATTACCCTGCCGTCCTAAGTAAATTTGCATGTGCCACCTTTAAAAACTTCTAAAAATTATCCTTTTTGTGTGCCTGGATCGTTCGTTGAATGACAGGAGGTGGTCGGTATCTTCCATGCTAAGCAGGTTATTCTCAGGTCGAGTGTTTATTCACTCGCCATTGCACGAGAAAATGGGCGGTATTAGGGATGCCCAGTCCCAAACTGCAAACATGAAAAAGAGTTCATCTCTGAAATAATCAAAGAAAAATTCCCAATAGAGTCAAAACCTTTACATTTCCGCATGGGAACCGCCACTAGCGTGCTTAGCATGGAAGATATTGATAACTGATGGTCGTGAAGTGAATAAGAAGGGTGCATGTCTCAAAATATCATTTATCTCTATTTTAAAAAATTGTGCTCTCGCACCTCTACAAATCACTACTTCCCTCTGCGAAGGGACTATCTATTTACTTTTATGTTGTGTCACCATCTTCTAAAACAAGCGCCAGAAACTGAATAGAGCACAACTGTCATGATTTATGCATTATGTGTAGCTCATGTTAGGTGCATCATGACTGGATCGTTTCTACCATGAATTACAATGTTTAGTCGCTACTTGAACTTTGGAGGTGCTCTGCATTTATGTTTTGGGGTCTTAGAAAGGGCTAGCGAGATACCACTATTGCCATATTATATCATGGTTGTTGTTGTTTGAGATATTTTATTATAGCTCGCTAGCTGATTATGTCATTGATATGAGTCATTATAATCTATAAATGTTATTGTTGGCATGGTTAGTTATATTGTTGGTTGAAAACATGGGTGTTGTTTAAGCTTATTTATGCAAACAAGAGCAAAAGAGTTCGTAAAAGTTTTTCTTTCTCACTTTCAGTTTATCAACTGAATTGCTTGAGGACAAGCAAAGGTTTAAGCTTGGGGGAGTTGATACTTCTCCAACATATCGACTTTTTGTCACGTTTTTTCCTCTTATTTTGGACTCTAATTTGCATGATTTGAATGAAACTAACCCCAGACTGACGCTGTTTTCAGCAGAACTACCATGGTGTTGTTTTTGTGCAGAAATAAAAGTTCTCGGAATGGAACAAAACTTTGCGAGAAATTTTTATGGAATGAAAGAGGATTTTTGGAGCCAAGACCCACCAGAGAGGGGCCCCTGGGTGGGCACAACCCACTAGGGCGCGCCCCCCTCTCCTGGCGCGCCCAGGTGGGTTGTACCCACCTAGTGGCCCCGTTGACGATCCCCCTGACACTATAAAATCACATTATTCTAGAAAAAAATTAGGGAGAAAGAATTATCGCGATCCACCAGACAAAGCCACCACCAGGCCCTGTTCTTCCCCGGGAGGGCAGATCTGGAGTCTGTTTGGGGCTCCGTAGAGGGGGATCTTCGTTCTTCGTCATCACTAACCCATCTTGATCGCCAATTCCATGATGCTCCCCACCGGGAGTGAGTAATTCCTTCGTAGGCTCGCTGGTCGGTGAGGAGTTGGATGAGATTCATCATGTAATCGAGTTAGTTTTGTTAGGGCCTGATCCCTAGTATCCACTATGTTCTTAGATTGATGTTGCTATGACTTAGCTATGCTTAATGCGTGTCACTTTGGGCCCGGGTGCCATGATTTCAGATCTGAACCGTTTATGAATTCGTTATTATATCCATGTTTTAGATCCGATCTTGCAAGTTATAGTCACCTACTACGGTTATGATCCGACAACCCCGGAGTGACAACAACCGGGCCCACTCTTGGTGATGACTGTAGTTTGAGGAGTTCATGTATTCACTATGTGTTAATGCTTTGTTCCGGTTCTCTATTAAAAGGAGGCCTTAATATCCCTTAGTTTCCAATATGGACCTCGCTGCCACGGGAGGGTAGGACAAAAGATGTCATGCAAGTTCTTTTAATAAAGCATGTATGACTATTTACGGAATACATGCCTACATTATATAGATGAACTAGAGCTAGTGTCGTATCGCCCTAGGTTATAACTGTCACATGATGAATATCATCCAACAAGTCACCGATCCAATGCCTACGAATTTATCTCATATTGTTCCTGCTAAGTTACTACTATTGCTACTGCTATCATTACTGCTACAGTATCACTGCTATCACCGTTACCATTACCGTTGCTGCTGTCACTACTATCAAAACTATCAAACTACTTTTCTACTAATCACTTTGCTGCAGATAGTTAATCTCCAGGTGTGGTTGAATTGACAACTCAGCTGCAAATACCTTCAAATATTGGTTGGCTCCCCTTGTGTCGAATCTATAAATTTGGGTTAAATACTTACCCTCGAAAACAGTTGCGATCCCCTATACTTGTGGGTTATCACCACCACAGGGCAACTCGAGGATTGGTTTTACTCGTAGGCTGGCCTATCCGATCATGGCCTGTGACGAGATACGCGTGGCTCCTATCAGGGTGTCAGCACATCGGGAGGTCTTGTTGGTTTGGTTTTACAATTGTCAGAGTGTCTTGTGCACCGGGATTCCGAGGTTGATCGGGTTGTCCCGAGATGGAGATTTACCTCCGCGGATCGTGAGAGTTTATAATGGACTAAGTTGGGACACCCTGCATGGTTTAATCTTTTCGAGATTCATGCCCGCAGTTATGTGGAAAATGTGAAATTTATAATATCCGGTTGTAGAGAACTTGACACCAGATCCGAAATAAAATACACCAACCGTGTGCGTAACCGTGATCGTCTCTTTTTGAGGAAGTTCGGGAAGAGAACACGATGGGGTTATGATTGACTCGAAAGTAGTTTAGGTTCACTTCTTGATCATTATTAATTAGGTTGCGATCGTATGTGCAGTTTCTCTTCTTATTCTTGTACTCGTAAGTTAGCCACCATACAAATGCTTAGTGCTTGCTGCAACCTCACCACTTATCCATTCAACACCCATTAAGCTTTGCTAGTCTTGATACCCATGGTAATGGGATTGCTGAGTCCTTGTGGCTCACTGATTACTACAACAATAGTTGTAGGTACAGGTAATGCGATGCTTTGACGTGAGAGTGATGATTGGTTGTTTTGGAGTTCTTCTGCTTCTTCCTCGATCAATAGATAGGTTCCGGGTCGGGAGTCTGGGATTAGCAGGGTGGATGTCGTTCTTCTTTTTTGTTTGTTTTCATCCGTAGTCAGATCCTACACTTCTGTATGATGATTGCTATGTATTGGTGTATTCATGTATTCATGTTGTAGCTTGTGGCGAGTGTAAGCCTCTATCTTGTATTCTCATCTATTCAATACATGGTATGTTGTAATGATATCCACCTTGCTATGCGCTCGAAATGCGATTGTGCTCCAATCATGAATTCATCACGTGATTGGGATAGAATCACATCTTGGGCGCTACATCTACGTTGAAAACCTGCATCGACTGATAGAACGGCTCATAATGCTACTGTTAGGAAACGTACTTCAAAACTAAAAAATCGCCCTATGGTCACCCAGGAATAGATGCATAAACGGTTTGGATCATGAAGTTATCGACTCCGAGTAGCAGCGGAAGTAGATGAGTCGGCGTAGATTGTACTTGGAGTCCCTCGGACCATAGATGAATGATCCCTCGAACTTCCCACGAATGGAAGAATGAGCACGGTCTCTCTACGAGTTGAAAGCATACGACCTTCACGATTCGGCAGCGCTTTGCCATCCAGAGCTAATCATCGCCGGAGAATTAGAGGGAAGATATTAGAACCACACTAGGTTTCTAATTATGGGGATTAGAGGATCTTGGTCAAGCTCTCATTGATTAACTCGGACCAACTAGAACTAGAACTAGAACTAGAGAACTAGAGGAGGCTCCAAAACTTGTGTGTTCATAAGTGCCCAAAGCCTCTCGTATATATAGGTTGGAGGGGAGAAGGGGGTGCCACAAGGGGGGGACTCCCCTCCCCGCACGCTGGCCAAGGGGGTAAGGAGGAGTCCTACCCTGTCGGTGTCAGAACCGGTGGATCTCGGGTAGGGGGTCCTGAGCTGTGGATCTAGGATCAATGGGGAATAGGGGACGAAGAACACGGTATTTACTCAGGTTTGGGCCCTCTCTACGAGGTAAAACCCTACGTCCTACTTGATTGAATTGAAGGTATGGTATGATTACAGAGTCGATCTACCGCGAGATCACGTGAGCTAAACCTAGGTCGAAGGAGTATTGGATGTTGCTCTAACCCTAAAGACTAAAGCCCTCCGGTTTATATAAACACCAGTAGGGTTAGGGTTACACACAGTCGGCTACAATAAAGGGAAATCATGCTAAGTCTTGACTTAGAGGAGACACCAAGGCTCTGAAGGTCTTCTATCCGGTCACGGATCCACGCCCTAGCTCGGCTCCGTAGTAGCCCATCAGTCCGGCCCATAAGGAATGGGCCAGCGGCCCGAGGACCCCTTAATCCAGGACTCCCTCGGTAGCCCCCAAACTAGCCTCCAATGCCAGGACCTGTGATCGGCATCTGCATACCCCGTAGCCTTCGGCTTGCGAGGCGAGTTCTCCATCCTGTCCTGTGTGCGCTCGGAGTTGAGTAGTATCCCGGATCCGAAGCACTGGCTTTACTTAACCCCGAAGGTCAAAGTGTTCCAGTGTGAATAGTGCCCTCATCTGACAACTTTTCGGCAAAGGGTCATGTCCGGGCATAACACCGAACGGCTGGAAGCTTTGATGCTCGGTTCAAGGCCGCACCTCCATTGATGTGTCTCATCAAGGCGGAGATCATGCCCCGTTTTTAGGGGATATGATCAATGATTTCGATCATCCCACCCGCGCATAACGTCGCGAGCATATCGGGAAGTGAAGAGGCCCGTGGCGTGGAAAAAGGGACCCTTGGCATATTAGAGGCCTATAAAAAGGGGAACGGCTGCCGCTATCAACCCACGCCTTCTTCCTCCTCCCGCCGCTGCTCTCCAAACTTCGGAGCTCCAGCGCCCAGTCTAGTTCCTCCACAAAGAATCTATCCAACTCTCCCTTTCTCAAACCATGGCTGGGTCTCAGGCCAATGGCAAGTGGGACGCTTTCGTCATCACCAACAATGACATTGAAGATCTGAAGCATGCCGGCTACCTATCCACCGACATCGCGCATCATGCCCCCGAGCAGGGCCAGGTCGTCCCCACGCCCAAGCCGAGCGAGAGGGTGGTGTTCATCCCCCCAACTTCATCTGGGGGCACGACTTCTCACTACACCCCTTTGTGTGGGGACTGATGTTCTTCTATGGATCTAGCCCCAAACTCCTTCCTCCAAATTTTGGCCTTTTTCATTGTCTATGAGGCCCTTCTACAAGTCCGGCCGCACTTTGGCCTGTGGCTGAAGGTCTTCAACGTCAAGCCGAAGATAGTCGGCGGTGCCCAGGCGGGGCGTATTCATCGAGGCCGTGAAGATTTGGCAGAAGGAATGGTTCTATATCATAGAACCACGGGAGGCGGCCTCGGTGGCGACTCCCAAATTCAGATCCAGACCCCCCGCAAGATTGACCTCATGGACAGAGGAAAGGTCTTAACTGGGGATCTGCCGATGAGGTGAAGATGCTGCAAAAGCGCATCTCCAATGTGATGGAGAACGGCACCAACCTGACCAATGTGGTCCAGATAATGCTCGATCGCCGCCTCCTCCCTTGTCAGCAGAGGGCTGCTCTGATGTGGTCTTACAAGCCTGAGGACCCGGCCACAGTGCAGTACTTCTTCGGCACCACCCACGACAAAATATGGAAGTTGTTGTTCAAGCCCTAGTAAGAATGGCCGACCAAGGAAGAAGACATTGGCCTCGACGCCAAAACTCCCCCGAAGAAGGTAATTGAGCTCTTACCTGTTTCATGTTCTACCGAGCGTACTACATGAAGTTCATTCTAAGATTCTTTTCGTTGCCTCTATAGGGTTGGCTTAGGAAGGCCAAGAAAATCAGCAGTCCGGCCCCGCTGCCCGAAGAGCCTCGGACAGCTCAACTGGAGGAGCTGCTGGTTGTGGCGCCTTACAAGGCACCAGAGAAGAAGGGAAAGAAGAAGAAAGATCCGAGGGAGGCCAGCGAAGGCCTCCACCCAAGAGGTCGTTCGAACACCAAGGCCGGAGACGTTGCGGCCCCGTACGCCCCAGACAGGGAAGAGGACAAAGACGAGGAGGTAAGTGCCTCCTCCCACAACAAGAAGAGGGCGGCGTCCGAATACGTCGAGGAGGAGCAACCTCCTCGGCCCCCGAAGAGGTAGTGCAAACCTAAATTGGTCCTGCCCGATAGCTTGGACTCCAACGAGGAGTTTGTGGCGTCTGAAGAGGTCCCGGAGAAGGACCCCAGGGTCAAGCCCCCCGCCACAAGGTATGAACCTCAACATTTATTACTTGCTTCATTTTACCAGTCCTTTATGGTAGAAATTGATCGCGTGATATCACAGCCCACCGTGCGGCCACCCTATTGAGCCAACCTCAGAGGGGACTTCTCCGCTCGCCAAGTTAGCGGACAGCGGATCCGCGTCATGATTTGTGCCTCCCTCGGTCACTGAAGAGCCCGGGGAGGTGCTTTCTCGAAGGACCTCCCCCCGTCCGAACACAATGGAGGTCGGTGACAAGATCATGGCTGAGGCCTATGCCTCGGTCACCAAGTACCAGGAGGATGCATCCCTCCTAGTGAACACGGGAGGGGAGTTCAGACCGGCCGAGCCCTCCCAACCAGCCACGCCGGAGCCCCCGAGGCCCTCGGAGGTGCTGATCCAGCCTTCCGTCGAAGGGGGAGCCAGGTCCCGCCGCCTGCGCCGAACACCAACAACCAAGTGGCGGCAGGCTAGCCAGATGTGATGGAGGAGTTGGTGAACAGCTCTGTCATCGTTGCCGAACACCGCGCCCATAAGGGCGCGGTTTTACAAAGTGTTTGGTCCATTAACACTAGACTGAACGATGATGTCCAAGGCCTTTTAACAGGCTTCGAGGTGAGTCAAGTAATTCTCTTTCCCCGCAGAACGGATTTAGCCTTTAGCTAGGGTTTGAGCAGGCCTTGTGCATAACAGCCCCCGAGACTCTCTGAGGTTTGCAAAAACCTTACAGAGGATCAAATATCTGCAGGGTAGTAGTTAAAGGGTCATGATTGATTTGATATCAGAGGCATCGTCCTTGGCGGTGGCTGCTAATTCCACGGCGCTTGAGGAGATGGATCGGAAGCTCTAACGCTCCGATGTGGAGCTTGACCTCGTCAACAAATGGCTTGATGAGGCACAAGGTAAGCCCTAACAAAATTCATAGTCAATATCGCCGGACAATGATGTCCCAGATTGTATGTTGAGCCCATGTTGTTTGGTGACCATAGCTGCCGCTGCAGAGGTCGAGGACCTCAAGGCCGCGCTGAAGAAGGCCGAGGTTGTGGCAGCCGAAAAGAAGGCGCCTGCCAAACTCGAGACGGTGAAGGCCGCCGGCGAGAAGCACGAGGACCGACTTGCCGAAGTACAACAGGAGCTCAAGGACGCCATCACGAAATATGAGGGCCTTGAGCAGACACAGAAAGAGCAGTCCTCCGTGCTATCCAAGGTGGAAAATAGCTCCAGGAGACCAGAGCAGAAGTGCAGGGTGCCCGAGAGGAGCTTCGCCAAGTGAGGCAGAACACAGATGGTAAGCCATACTTACTGCAGAGTGTATTTGGCAGCAACAGGTTCGCATTGCTGACGCGGGTCTCGCGCTCTGGAGGCGTTTTCGCCGAGCTTCCAACGAGTGGCGCATGCGACGGAGCACTATGTCGCGTGGGAGGGGGACATCGAGCGGTGTCTTTTCTAGGCGCAGTTCCAGGCGCCTGAGCATCCTCCCCTCCTCAGCAACCAGATCAAGCAGCTAATGGAGCTGCATCAGATGGCCGGGCCGGCCATGACGGACCTTTGTGTCCGGCTATGGCCCATAGAGCCAATTCCGAGCAGCTACTTCGGCGTGGTGTAGAAGTTGCACGACTTGCCGTCCCAGATTGATGAAGTGAAGCGCTCTGCATGCCTCGAGGGAGCTAGGATGGCCTTTGCAAAGACCGTGGTCCATTGGCCTAAGATCAAGCCAATGGATATGGCCACTGGTCCCCCGCCAGCTGGAAAAGAGCATCGCCGCCCCGAACAGTACTTCCCACTTGTTATGGACGGCGCTCGGACGATAGAGGGTCTGTGTTCCAAAGATGTAATCATTGACTGGTTGTATTAAGTTGACAACTGGACATTTTTCTTTATAATGCAGCCCATTTGTATGTTTTACGCTATGGTGATTTTATTTGACTCATGTGCGGTCGTTTGTTATTCTGAAAGTGACCAGTCGGCGGCTTCATCCCCCAAGTGAATACTACAAGGGGTGTTTCATATCCGCACTGTTACCCTTAGCCGACGTCTCGGTGCCCGAAGGTGGTAGTGCGTGAGAGAGACTAGGAAACTGGAGTATGCGGTTTTATTACTTTCACTTAGCCATAGGAGCTTGACTGCGGCAGCTAATGACTAGCCCCAATGCTTTGTGATATGCGGGGAAGCCAATGCATGCATTTGTAGTCATGTGGTTTGTGCTCGTCCTCAGCGAGGAGCCATTGGTCGGCCCTTCTCCAACTGCTCCCCGGGTCTCGGTGGAGGCGCTGGGTGGCACCGCCTCGCCGCTAGAAGATGAAGCCAACACCGGGGCTGCCCAGCCACCAATGATGATCAATGGGGGAGTCCTTGACACGCCTCCCGCGCCCCAAGACTGACCGTGGGGAAGAAGCGCAGGGGGCGCAGGATCATGGCCTCCCAGTGGAACCTCCGTCCCGCGGAAGGGCCCCGTGGCTCGTGCAGGTGTATGGCACGGGGGGCTCAGGGTCGTGTGCAGACTGTGGGCCTCCAGAGGCTTCTTCATCATAGTCAGAGGCACCCTGAAGAGTCGGGGTCAGGAGGGAAAGCGATACGAGGAGAATCACGAAGATAAGGTACTTACTCGTCTATGGCTATGTACTTCCTCTGCTTCAGTGGCCGGTAGGCGTCACCACTATAGCTTGGAGGTCCTTTCCTCTTGTGGAGTGCTACAAGGCCCAGACAAAGCAGGCCAGGGGTCGGGGCATGACCCTTGGCTATTGTGCAGCTAGATCCCACCTCTGGAGCGTCGGCTGGGCTTCGAGGGCCACGGCCTCAGGAGCATCGAGCCACGCCAGCTCACCAGTCTCGGCCTCAGGAGCATTGGGCCGCACCAGTCCTCCAGCGGCCGCCTCGGGGGCCCTCGACGGAGCCGCAGGAGCATCCACCTCGGGAGCACCGGATACTCGCTCCCCAGGGGCCGCCCCAGGAGTACCAGGCGGCGCTTGTCCCCCTTCATCCACGTTCGGGGCGCGCGCCACGGGGTCGACAAGCACGGGAGCCACGAAGACGGGATTCTCATGGGGCCATCAAGGCCCCCTGGGCGTAGCCCCCTCTCGTCAAAGAGGGGCATCTGCTTCACAAAATGCTCCTTGTTCAAGCAAAGCCACAAGAGGCACATGTCCTCCGGAAGCGCAGCAGGCGCTGGGTCAACCGTCAGGAGCTCGAACACCACGCGCAACATCTTGGAAGAAAGAGAAGGAACCTGGAGCCTTATGGGGTCCTTGGGGCTAGTAAAGGTCCACATTGGGCGAGAATGGCACTGGAGCGGGGCAATGCGCCGCTGGACGAACTCCCTCACCACCATCGGCGCTATCACCCCGGCCTTCTTCAACTTGGTTAGCCTGGGCCAGACATGGGCAAGCCGGCGGTCGACGAGCTCCGCGTGCCCCCAGCCGGAGCTGGGAACCGCCGGTACTCGCGGGAGCAGGAGCAGGGGGCTGAGTGTTTTGGTGTCCACGTACACCCACTGCTTCCGTAATCCCCTCACATCTGGGCGGAGCGTGAAGTCGATGCCTGAGCCATCCATCGGCGCCACAGCCTGGAAGGCCACGCACCCCAAGCGCTAGCAAGCGTCGACCAGATGGAGCGAGAAGAAATGGCGAAACAGGGCGACGAAAGGAGCAATGCCCACCATGGCCTCGCACAGAAAGGCGAAGACGGCAACGATAATGATAGATTGGGGGTCCATATGCAACGCTTGGATCTGGTAACGCGAGATTATGGCATTGAAGAATTCAGAAAAGGGGGGGATCGGGCCAGCCAGTAGAGCATGAGGATGGATGGGGATCTTGATGGCCTCCATGTCAATCAAAGCCCAGGAGGCGGGCCAGGCCATCGTCACCTTCCACTCATTGGAATCGGCGGCGAGAGTCGGCTAGACCTTGGCCAGCCCTTCCTGATTGATCACCGTCGACCGATCAAGAGCGGGCTCCAAGGTCGGCTGGGGTTTGGCCGGAGCGCATGCCTTTCCCCTCTTCTTCGACTGCATGGCCATGGCGGCAAGAGAGGATTGGCGTTGGCCTCGAATCTAGGAGAAGAACTGCGGGTTCATAGGAAAGAGGAGGAGCCAAGGGCGAGCACGCCGACCAATGACGGCAAAGCTGCGTTAGCAGCAGGCTATCGCCAAACCTGGCAGTTATCGAGGCAGCATGGGGAAGTGGGCTCGCTCACATCCCAGCAAGAGCCACGTGTCGACCAAGGCCGCAGGCGGTTGGGGCCCACGGCACTTCGCATTTGCCCTTTGGCTTCGCCTTCAAGCCAAGTTCGATCGCGCCTTGGGCCCAAGGGCTACTGTCGGCATTCTGGGAACGGGGGTACCCAGACTTGCCTGCCTGCGGCCCACGGCGTGGCTCCATCAACGGCCTGACATAGCCCAGCTTCAGCATCAACAACTCAAGACCCTCGTGAGGCAAACGACACCAAGATCTCCAGAAGAAGCGGCCTTCCCAGGCTGGCTCCTGAGGAGCGGAGATTTCTATGCAAGCCTCACCTCTCGAGGTTCGGATGACGAGAGCCATGACGACCAAGGCCAGGTGGGCGCCAGAGGGCGTAGTGCAGCAGTTTCCCCTTTGGTGCTAAAAGAAGCAAGCGCAGGCGCGGAGTCCCGAGGAATCAGCCAAAGGTTTTCATTCGCGTGCAACAAGACCAAGACCGCCAGGACGACAAGACGGAGGTCATTGCCGAGCCCACCACGGTGTCACGACCAGAGGCTTTGCAGGAGAAGACTACTTTTGTCAGGATAAGATGTACTAGTTATCTCCCTTCGAATTTGGCCATTGTGGGATCCCTTCCCGCCTTAATTTGGGAACACGACCAAGGCATTATAAATAGGACCTAGCCACCACCATAGAAGAGGACGGATCAATCAGATCATCCCCTTCCCACCAGCTCGAGAACACACCTCCTGAGGTCATTCTTCCAATGTACTAGTTCATCCTCAGCCCCTCGAGGCCATTCCACCACAAAGCAGGAGCGGGGTTTTACAACGCAAGGTGGCCCGAACCTGGGTAAACTGTCGTGTCTTCTTTCCCTTCAGTTTGTTGAGCTAGTATGTGAGATTGGCGAGTAGGCAGACTGGGGAGGTTGAGTTCTTTGCACGCACCCCAGAGTTCAAACCTCTCAAGGGTCCGCGGAACCTGAAATCCGACACTCTCCTCCTCCAACATCCTAGCCGTCCTCTCCTCCAAGTCCTGCTCCTTCTCTGCCGCTAGCCGGTCCCTCTCCGCCAAAAGCTCCTTGGTTGTATTTCCTCTCTCTCAAAAGCAGCCTGCAACACCACTCCCTGTTAGCATTATAATCATCAATGGCTGCACACACACAATGTAATGCTTGAAAGAAATCTGAGTCTGTATAACTAAACTTGAAGGCGAGCTCGATTGGCCGTGGACGAGGCCTTATCTCAGGATCTGAGCTTGATTCGTGCGCCTTGATCTCCAAGATAGTGCGAGGACAGCGTATAAGTCCACCTCCAATGGCTATCGAGCCATGGGACCTCTCGCCACCAGATATCATCACCAGCTCTGGATCAAACTGCCCGCTCGGGTTAAACTCCTCTCCTTTCCTCGCCTTCCACTCATCTTTGTACCTCACGAGCTTGTTGTGGGATGATATGTTGGTGAAGTTCTCTAGATGATCTAGGTCAGACGCAGAGAATGCCTTGGCCTTTTTGTACGGGCAGTATGGGCCATGGCATAGAGGTCGAACACCTCTGGCACCGGTGCCATATTGTATCCCGCCTAAAAGAGGGGAACATAGTATTAGTAAATAAAGGGCTCAAGCTAACATGATAGAATGAATTGCATGAATCATGATGCAAACCACATACCCAGTTCCGCCCATATTGACATAAGTTGGCGCTGCCTTGATGGTGTGGCACAACTCTCATTTGGGCACGCTTGTCCTTGGCATTGTTGTGGACGGCTAACCATGTGTCTGAGCATGACTCATCCACCAACGCCTCCCAAAAATCCATCTTATCCGCACACCATCTCAGGGGCACCTAAGTTAGTAAAGAGAAACTTGAGCGCTACATCTACAAATGAAATCAACGAAACTAAGAACAAGGCCTTAAGAATATAAGCAATTACCGTCATGTACTGCTCCTTCTTCAGAAACTTTCCGCGGCACTTCTTCTTGGGCTTCCTAACACCACACGAGGCGAAGTAGTCTCGAACAGCCTGCACCTGAGCCTCGTACCATAAGTTTTGTAGTAGGTGCCTGCACTCGGCATCGATAACCCGTGCACAGGCCTCCTCGTATCCCTCCTCCCACCTGTAGAAGGTCTGCAACCAAACGAGACAACATTGATTAGTACCATAACTAAGCTTATTCGAAGATTTTTAATTGTGTAAAGGAGAAATTACCCAAAACGTTCTGATCACCATGTTGGCCCTCGTGTGACACAAGACACCGTTAATCATCTCCTCTGGCGGGGCCGGGGCAGCCAAGTAATGCTCCCATCCCAATCCTAGCTCTGGAAGCTGACCCTCACCGGGCAACGTGACAAACCCCGGGAAGTTTTGCCGGCAAATCACACCAAGGACTTGGTCGGCCCTGCGGACATACTAAGCGTGGTCCCAACCCCTGCAGTATGACAAGGCCAACGTATTAGATATTTGAAGAAACATGATGGCAAAAGATACAAAAAGAGTAAATGCACTTAGCTCTGCCCATCATGCCAAATCAACCACCTCTACTCGCGGGTCGCCGGGAGGGACGGGAGCCGTGTACTACCACGTTGGTAGACGGTGGCCCCCCCTCAACCACCTCGCCCTCGCTGCTATCAGAAATCTGATGCCCGCCACCATCAGCATGGCCACTCGGCCCCTCGGGCGGATCCTACCAGGTACCCCATCCGAACGTCTCCTGGGACGTAGCCTGGTCCGGAGTCACGTAGGCCAAGTGTCCTGGCCCGAATTCTAGTTGGCCGAAGGCCCGTCGACCCGAGGCTCGTGGACTGGAGTCTCGTGGGCTGAAGGCCCTTCGACCCAAGGCTCGTGGACCGGAGTCCGCGTAGCCTCCTCCTCAGACGGGTCCCCCCCTAGCAGTCATGTGCTCGGGTGACTCTGCTAGGGGTGGCAGCGAGGAAGGCGTAGGAGCCTGCCTACCTCTCCCGCGGCCGCGTCCTAATCTACCTCCCCTCTTCTTCCCTTCCCGACCTCTTCTTCCAGTGGGCAACGACACCGACAAAGAAGCGCTCGCCTGTGTCCCCAAACTGTCTAACAATGCTCTCCGGAGAGGTGCTGGTGGAATGGAAGAACCCCTCCCATCACGCTCCGGACCCACGCCCACCATCTTTCAACACCTGTCATGGCAGAAGAGTAAACGGAATTAGTACAACATGAAAAAAATTGAATACCGACATGAATAATAAAATGTATATTCATTAGATAATAGGTAAAGATAGGTCCGTCAGCATGTATATTCATCAGTTAATCTAGTTTGTCAATTTTGAAACTTCAAACAACCAAACTGACTCATGAAAAAGATCCTCGACCATCGACCCCTCGCCCCTCGACCCCTCGGCAACCCTCGACCCCTTAGCGATCCTCGACCCCTTGGCGACCATCAACCCCTCGACCCTCATCCTAAGGTACGACACCAGTCGGTCAGCACTCGGACCGAAAGATCCTCGACCATCAACCCCTCGACCCTCGACCCCTCGCCCCTCGACCCC
>NC_041389.1:155138212-155152664 GCF_002162155.2 Triticum dicoccoides
ACACCTTCACTATGAGCATGGTGCGGCTATTGTCGTAGCTTAAGATGCGGACGTGCCCGAGCTGAAGGTCATCAGCGCGGGCGAACTTCTTCCATCCGTTCTTCACGCATGATGGAAGCAGTTCACCCACGCTCATGACCTTCAGCTCAGGGACGTCCTCATCTTAGGCTACCACACCAGTCGGTCAGCTCTCGGACCGAAAGATCCTCGACCATCGAACCCTTGACCCTCGACCCCTCACCCCTCGACCCCTCGGCGACCCTCGGCCCCTCAACCCCTTGGCGATCCTCGACCTCTCAGCGACCCTCGACCCCTAGACCCCTGACCCCTTGGTAATCCTCGACCCTCAACCCCTCGGCGGTCCGGTCGAACACCTTCACTGTGAGGATGGTGTGGCTATTGTCATAGCTTAAGATGCGAACGTGTCCGAGCTGAAGGTCATTAGCACGGGTGTCGTGGAATTATCACGGCAGATGTCCTAGTGAAAGGACTTAGTCGTGGAGCCATCGCAACTAGGAAGCTTGAAGGGGTTAATTGGGACAAAGGACACGAGGTTTATACTGGTTCGGACCCTTACGGTGAAGGTAAAAGCCTACGGTCCAGTTTTGAGTGGGATTGCTTATGTCTCGATAACCAGGGAGCGAATCGCTGACCTAGCTCTCGAGTTGATGTTACTTTCCCTGAACCGCCACTGGGTCGTCCCTTTATATACAAAGGCCGACGCCCAGCGGCTCTACAAGAGTCCCGGATGGCTCATAAACAGTGTCTGGCTCGGTCTCCTAATATTCTTGTCTTACAGTACAAGTCACGCATACATGGCGGTTTATCACTACAGGCCTTAAGTCGCCTCTGGGCCATGGGCATTAAACTAAACCGCCATCCATAACCTGGGTCTTGGGCTTTAAGAACACTTGCAAGTATGACCCGGCCCCTCCTGGGCGGGTCATACCAATAGTTATATCCCCAACATTAGGCCCCATACTGATTTGAACTGGTTCATGTCAATCTTCGACACTTAAGAAAAAAACTTCTGTCTTTATGAAATTTTTGTAACCCGCCATGACGTCATCTTCTAGATTTGCGGTAACCCGCCATGACATCACCTATCATAAAAGCGCGTTTTATCCAATGTATCCCAACGGATCTTTGTCTTGATGACCATCCCGAAAATCGAGGCGTCCTTGTAGTTGGATAACTCTTGTTTTTGGCCTCCTCGTTTTTCGCGCTCTTTAGTGGCCCTTCCTTATAAATAGACCCGACTAGGTCTTCCTTCAGTCTTCCCATTCCGCATCTTCTTCCTCTCGCCCCCATATGTCACTGGAGCTCCGCCGTCGTCGCCACAGCGCACCTCGTCTCCGTCGAGCTTGGCCGCTGCATCGACCTGACTTTCACCAGAGAACGGCAGCATCCCTCCTCCACAGATCTTCCGCAGTAAGCATTTCCCCTTTCCGCGCCATAGATCTACATTAGGGCTAGCATGTTCTTCTGTTCAGTTCATCGTTCATCCTAGTTCCTCGCACTTGCCTCTGCCATAGCTTGTTTGATCCAGTAACAGCGTAGATCTCGTGCGGTTACTGTTCCGCATCCATTTTTAGTAGTAGCAGATCTCCTTGCTTTGTAGGAATCCTCAATAGAACGTATGAACTTCTCCGCACCATTTTTTTAGGTCTAGACTTTTTCTTGTCCGAAAATATGTTTGATCCAAAGTAACAGCTGCCAATTGTGAAACCTGTTTGTACAACACTTAGGCAAAACTGCACTTTGTTAGCTTT
The DNA here is from genome assembly GCF_002162155.2 of Triticum dicoccoides. NCBI lineage: Eukaryota > Viridiplantae > Streptophyta > Magnoliopsida > Poales > Poaceae > Triticum > Triticum dicoccoides. The sequence goes on from NC_041389.1 coordinate 155,139,985, forward strand.
ATCTAGTCATGGTGACTCTGATCGCCGGTTTTAAGGAGGCAATGCTCAATTAATAATCTGAACCACCCTTGGCGGTTTAAATAGTGTTGACGGCTTATAGAGCTTATGGCGGCTTAACTAACCAGGACATAATTATCCTTATACCATTAGGCCCCTTCGTAAGCCGCCATTTTGAATATGCACAATAATATTTTTGTCTTGCCCGGCTTAAATTTGAACTGGCACTTTTACTTTGTCTTAGGCTTTCAATCAGAATGGCACCCAAGGCACCTACCTCCTGCAACTGGGTTAAATCCATTGTCACTGACAGCACCTTGGATGACTATGTGAAGACCGGCTATCTGCCGAAAAAAGAAGTCATGCCTTATCGTGCTCCTAACCCGGATGAATAATTTCCTCAACCCAAAGACGGAGAGGTTATTGTTTTCACAGATCATATGAACCGGGGATTTACTCCTCCCGGCTCAAAATTCTTCAGGGATGTGCTGAATTTCTTTGATCTTCACCAACAAGACATCGGACCCAATTCTGTGTCTAATATCTGCAACTTACAAGTATCCAGCGACGTATACCTTGGTGAAGAACCCAATTTGCTGCTTTTCAGAGAACTGTTCTATTTGAACCGCCAAACTAAATGTGCCAGCGGCCAGAGCTTAGAACTTGGCGGAGTCTCAATCCAGCGCCCCAGGGATGTGATCTTTCCTTACGCTAACCCGCCAAGCCACCCCAAAAGATTGGAATATGACATGGTTTTACTGCAAAGATACCTCTCCAGCTGATGAAAATCCTCTGCCCGGCTTTCGTGCCCTTCATCTTGAGACGAACCATCCTTTGCCTGACAAGATTACAGCCATGGAACGTAAATCACTTGCTTCTACTTTGGCCAAGATCAAGGCTCTATTGGGGAACGGGCTGACAGGCATTGACCTGGTCCGGGTTTGGCTCGCCTCGCGGGTTATTCCATTGAGCCGTTGCACCGGCTTGATGTGTGAATACACTGGCGCCAAGAATGATCCTCTGCGTCACAGCCCTGATGACTTACCTGCCCATGTCATTGACGACATGACCAAGTCTCTTCTGAATGAGAGTCTGGCGGATTACGGCAAGGTGGGCCTAGCCCCCTTCTGCAAAGCTAACTCGGTTCCAAAGATAAACCGCCCATATGAAATGACTAACTTAATTTCTTAACGTTTCACCCATACTCATGAATATGCTAATCTTTGTAGGCGGGTGATAAATTTTGGAAAGTTAAATATGATCATGAAGCTGCCAAGAGAGCTAGAAAAGAAAAGAAAGCCGCCAGGAAAGAAGCTGTCAAAAAGAAGGGCAAGAAAGCCACCGCTTCTGACCTGCTTTGGCTAGCGGACTCTTCTGAGAGGGAGGTAGCCCTTGATTCCCTTGGCTCATGTTTTAACCATCTTATTGACACTAATTATCAGCATGAGGATACCGGAGCAAGCCGTAACAAGGCCGGTGAGGTAACTATCCTTTCCTCTGACTCCGAGCCTTTGCCAAGACAGAAAATCCGCAGAGTGACCCGGAAAGTAAGGTTTTCTCATCCTTTAGCTCATCATGATCCTCAATTTCTTTTGAAGCGGCAAATTCATGAGAGCCGGAGGCAGACCCGGACCAGCAAGGACGTGGAGCTCTCCTCCGGCTTACCAAACACTCCAAGGAAGCGCCGGAATGAGGTCACTTCTATTTTAAATAAATTTCACCCCTTGGCGAGTCTCTTTCGTCAACCACTCAATCCTTCTGACTCGGATTATCAGGATACTTCCCCTTCCTCCAGCGAGTCACTACAGTCCAACCTGCCGGCTTTCAAGACTGCACCAGGGTATGATGACATGTTCATCTTGCATTTATTTTAATCCCTTGCATCTGTATTAACCTTTATTTTGACACAGTGGTCAAGCCAAACCCAGCAAACGCGTTAGGAAAAATAAACCAGCTGAAGATACAGTTGCGACTAAGCCGGCTCTCGAAACAGCCGTGCCGGACTCGACCACTCATGACCACTAATTAGCTGCCAATGAGTCAGAGAATCCAAAGATTCCTAGCCCGGTCCGGACTGATGACCCCTCAAATGCTGACATAGAGATCACCAGAACCGGCAATGTTGAGCCGGGAAGGTCGACTGTACTGGCCAAGTGCCCCACCAAGGAAGAACTTCTAGACCAGCGCCGGGTCAAGATGGATGTTACCAACTATGCTCATATGAGTATTGGAGACATCTTTTCTGGCTATATGAGCCAAGTGCACAGCAGCCGGAACGTCGAGATTGATATGGTGAAGCAGATGCACCAAAAATTCAAGGTATTACCCGTTCTCTTTTGTTCATTAATCTTTATTATGCTAGCCCCCAAGTCTACTGCTTATGATGCTTATGTTGTAGACTTTGAAACAAACTTAGCAACATAAATTAAAGAAACATATAAAAGTTCTAGCTTACCATGTAGTCCCCAAGGGGCGGCTTAACCAATATGGTTGAGCCGGTTCTTATATAAAAAATTCTTATGGGTCCTTGAACAGCAATATGCATTAGCCCCCAAGTGCCCAATATTATTGCTTGCAAAATGCTTCGGACTTACTCTTATAAATCGCCATCTTATGAACCGCCATTGAAAATAAAACTCTTTGGTAACATTAGCCCCCAAGTGCCAAGTTTTGTTGCTGGCAAAATGCTTGGGACTTTAATATTGCATAAACAATTGGCTTGATTTTGACTATGTACTTGTATAGGCCACCACGAGCCAACTCGAATCCGAGGTGACTGATCTGAAGAGCCGCCTTGAGACCCAAGAGACAGAAATTAAAAAGGCCGACACCAAGTTCAAATTCAGCGTTTCTGAACAAGAAAAACTGAAGAAACAATTTGAAGCTGAAAAGAAAGCCTGGGCGGATGAAAAGACCACACTGATTAACCGGGCTGAAAAAACAGAGGCGGCTCTGGAAGAAGTCACCGGTGAATTATATGGTTTAAAGCGCCATGTCTCTCAAATTGTCTCAGCCATCTTTGGTAAGTCACCCAGCAATTTTTTAAATATCTAAGCCTTTCAATTGACCATAAGACTGTAATTAGCTCACCTGATCACGTTTATGCAGGCCCCAGAAGCTCAAACTTGAACCAAGACATGTTGATCAAACTGAAGGTAGTGTACACTTTGGTGGAACAATTGTGCACCGGGTCTCAACGTGCATTAGCCACGGTGGCTCTGTCGAGTGAAGTGTCAACCCTCCTGGTAGAGGTCTTGAAGAAGCTTTCAGTTCTCCCTCAACGGTTCAATGAACTGAGGCGGTCAGCAGCAAGAGCCGGAGCGGTAAACGCTTTAAGCCGGGTCAAGGCTTGGTTACCAGAATTAGACCCGGCTGACATTGGCACCGGCTACCCAAGCCTGAAGGAAGATGGCACTCCTTTTGAAGACGTAGAATTTCTCGCCTGTGTCAAAGAGATACGCCCTGTGGCTACTCTGATAGCAAATGAAGTGGATCTTACCAAGTATCGGGCGGGTTATGATGAAGAGAACCGGAGAATTCCAACGCCTCACTATGAAGTGACCAGTCTGATTCCCCTAGTCCGTAAGCACACCTTTGCTCCTGAAGTTGACCCAGCCGGCCTTGTTGATGCTGAAGCTGAATTTGAAGCTTTGAACAACATTTACAGGTCATCGTCAACCTTCCAGGAAAGGGAGCAGGGCGAAACGCGGAGAAGGCTAACCCGGACGCTTCAGGCCAATCATGAAAGTGAACCTGCCGTGGCGGCTCATACCTGGGATGTACTTAAAAACAATGTGAATTATTTGGACTCGGGGAGTCATGTAATAGGATAGCAATAACTTTATTTTGGTTGTGCCATCATGCACGATTTAATGATTAACGCCATTGAACCACCATGTTGTATCCATCCGTGTTACTTTTTCATCTGCTTACCGTATGCTTGATCAGACTTCGTAAACTGTCCTTCACGTGAAAACAGACTGCAAAATCCCTTGACAGCTTAACACCAGGTGGGTCAAGAGGATTTAAAAGGAGTCATAGATTAGCTTGTTGTAAAAAACACAACTATGATCCTATGCTTACGACCTCTTAGATTTGCACCGCTGATTTATATGACCCGGTCGGTGAGGGTGAGAACCCAGTCTTTGGATACTCAAAATTGCGGTATAATGATGCTTTATGTATCAGCGACTCATTAGTTAGTATTGAGCCGGGTCAAAAGCAATCATACTGAAACTTGTAAACCTCAGAAAAAGTCTCAAGTCAAATAAAGGGTGTTTCCAAAGAAAACTTTAAACCGAAATAGAATAAAAAATTTTAAGGCTGCTGATTCGAATACGACCAGTAAACCGTTCCAGAGGGGTTTAAGCTAGGATTCGAATACGACATGTAGCCCCCAATGGCTTTAGCATTGCGCCGATCAAGAGGGTACCAACAGTTGTGTTCTCTTTGGTTTGAATACAACCTATGTTTGAACAGGAAGCCCCCTAATGACCTTGAGAGTTTTTTAACGACTCTGATTCGAATACGATCAAAGTCGGTTCCCAAAAGGGGTTAAGCTATGATTCGAATACGATCAAGAAGCCCCCTAGTGAGCTCGGCAGTGTGCCAATCAAAAGGATACCGACAGCTGTGTTCTCTTTGGTTCGAATACGACCTGTGTTTGAACAGGAAGCCCCCTAGTGATCATAATTTTTAACGGCTAGATTCGAATACGATCGTAAGCCGGATCAAACGGGTTAAGCTGGACCAAATGTGATCAGCCCCCAAGTGATCATGTGAGAAAATAATGACAATAATAAGGGTAAATTTACCTTGGGGGAAGGAAAAAAGGACAGAGGTCCTGCTTTATTATTTATCATAATATATACATTGGCAAAATATGTACATCAGGAGAGCCTATGGCTCAAGTGTCGTAGGGCCGAAGATGAGCTATATTCCACGGCCGGCGGGTCTCTTCCTCCGACTTACGTGAGTCTTTCTGCTCTCGAACATCGATAAGGTAATATGACCCGTTGTTCAAGTTCTTGCTGACCACAAAGGGCCCTTCCCAAGGTGGGGATAGCTTGTGCGCATCAGATTGATCATGGATGAGCCGGAGCACCAAATCACCTTCCTGAAAGGCTTTGGACTTGACCCGACGGCTGTGATATCGGCGCAAGTCTTGCTGGTAAACCGTCGAGCGAGCTGCTGCCAAGTCCCGCTGTTCATCTAACAGGTCCAGAGCATCCTGACGCGCCTGTTCATTGTCTGCTTCAACATAAGCTGCCACGCGAGGCGAGTCATGACGGATGTCGCTAGGGAGAACTGCCTCAGCTCCATAGACCATGAAGAAAGGTGTATAACCCGTAGATCTATTAGGAGTAGTGTTAATGCTCCATAACTATGAGGGTAACTCCTCAACCGAGCAACCCCGGCGTCCGCTGCAAAGGGACCAAAAGCTGGGGCTTGATGCCTTTCAAAAATCTCCTAATTGGCTCTCTCGGCTTGACCGTTGGATTGTGGGTGAGCCACTGATGAAACATCAAGCGGAATATGCTCCCGTTGACAAAATTCTTCCATGGCTCCTTTAGACAGATTAGTGCCATTGTTAGTTATAATGTTGTGTGGAAAGCCGAAGTGAAATATCACCTTCTTCATGAATTGAACCACCGTAGCTGTATCACACTTACTGACTGGCTCTGCCTCAACCCACTTTCTAAATTTATCAACTGCTACCAAGAGGTGGGTCTTTTTATCTTTGGACCTTTTAAAAGGCCCAACCTTGTCAAGCTCCCAGACTACGAACGGCCATGTAATTGGAATCATCCTCAATTCTTGAGCCGGCACATGAGCCCGTCTTGAGAACTTCTGACAACCATCACACTTACTGACCAAGTCCTCTGCATCAGCATGAGCCGTCAGCCAATAGAATCCATGAAGGAAAACCTTAGACACGAGGGATTTTGACCCGGCGTGGTGACCACAATCCCCTTCATGAATCTCACGAAGAATTTCTTGGCCTTCTTCAGGAGAGATGCAGTGCTGAAATGCCCACTGCGATGATGCAACTCGCCATTGACAATCGTCATAGACTTAGACCGCTGGGTTATCTACCTGGCCAAAGTTTCATCCTCAGGCAACTCGCCCCGAGTCATATAAGCCAGGTATTGCAACGTCCAATCTGGAATGACATGAAGAGCTGCCACCAATTGCGCCTCTGGGTCAGGAACAGCCAAGTCTTCCTCTGTGGGTAGCTTCACAGAAGGGTTGTGCAGAATATCCAAGAAAGTATTAGGCGACACCGGCTTACGCTGAGATCCCAACCGGCTTAAAGCATTAGCCGCCTCGTTCTTTCTGCGGTCAATGTGCTCCACCTGATAACCCTTGAAGTATCCCGCAATTGCATCAACTTCACGGCGATAAGCCGCCATGAGAGGATCCTTAGAATCCCACTTGCCTGATACCTGCTGAGCCACTAGATCTGAGTCGCCGAAGCACCTTACCCGGCTTAAGCTCATCTCTTTAGCCATCCGGAGACCATGGAGTAATGCTTCATACTCAGCTGCATTGTTAGTACAGGGAAACATCAATCGGAGCACATAACAAAATTTGTCACCTCGAGGGGAAGCCAAAACAACTCCAGCCCCCGAGCCCTCCAATTGCCTGGACCCGTCAAAATGAATTGTCCAATACGTGTTGTCCAGCTTTTCTTTAGGCATCTGCAGCTCTGTCCAATCGTTGATGAAATCCACTAGTGCTTGAGATTTAATAGCTGTGCGTGCCACATACTTTAGGCCAAGAGGCCCAAGCTCAATGGCCCATTTGGCGACTCGTCCTATGGCCTCTCTGTTTTGAATGATATCCCCCAAAGGAGCAGAACTAACCACAGTGATGGGGTGGCCCAAGAAGTATTGCTTAAGCTTCCGGCTTGCCATGAACACCCCATAAACGAGCATCTGCCAATGCGAATATCGTTGCTTGGACTCAATAAGCACCTCGCTGATGTAGTAAACTGGCCCTTGAACCGGATGTTCCTTGCCAGCCTCCTTGCACTCCACCATGATGGCCACGCTGACGGCACGTGTGTTAGTAGCCACATATAATAATAAGGGCTCCTTATCAACGGGAGCAGCAAGAACTGGCGGCTTAGCCAGCTATCTCTTCAGATCTTGAAAAGCAGCGTTGGCAGCGTCACTCCAGGTGAAGTTATCTATCTTCTTCATCATTTGATACAGTGGTATGGCCTTCTCACCTAACCAGCTTATGAACCGGCTTAGAGCAGCGATACGACCCGCCAAACACTGAACGCCATTGATACACGCTGGTTTGGCCAGAGAGGTGATGGCCTTGATCTTCTCCGGGTTAGCCTCGATGCCCCTGTTAGAAACCAGAAAACCCAAGAGCTTGCATGCAGGCACACCAAAAATACATTTGGCCGGGTTAAGCATCATCTTGTAAACCCGAAGATTGTCAAAGGTTTCCTTAAGATCATCAATCAAGGTATCTTTCTCTCTGGATTTCAACACTATGTCATCCACATAAGCATGAACGTTGCGCCCAATTTCATTATGAAGACAATTCTGCACACATCGCTGGTAAGTTGCCTGGGCACTATTGAGCCCGAAAGGCATTGATACATAGAAGAAGGCTCCAAATGGAGTAATGAATGCCGTCTTCTCCTGGTCCTTAACTGCCATCTTGATCTGATGATAACCAGAGTAAGCGTCCAAAAAACTCAAACGCTCACAACCCGCCGTAGCATCAATGATTTGATCAATACGAGGGAGAGCAAAAGTATCAGCTGGACAAGCCTTATTTAAGTCCGTGTAATCCACACACATATGCCAAGTGCCGTTTTTCTTAAGCACAAGCACCGGGTTAGCCAACCACTCTGGATAAAATACTTCAATGATGAACCCGGCTGCTAAGAGCGGGGCGACCTCTTCACCAATAGCCTTCCGTCTCTCCTCATTAAACCGCCGAAGAAACTTCTTGACCGGTTTAAACTTTGGATCAATATTAAGAGTGTGCTCAGCGAGTTCTCTTGGTACACCTGGCATGTCAGAAGGTTTCCATGCAAAAATGTCCTGGTTCTCACAGATGAACTCGATGAGCGTGCTTTCCTATTTGGGATCCAAATTAGCACTGATACTGAACTATTTGGATGAGTCGCCTGGAACAAAATCAACAAGCTTAGTATCATCGGCCGACTTAAACTTCATGAACGGCTCATGTTCTGTGGTTGGCTTCTTTAAAGATGTCATATCCGCCGGGTCAAAATTGTCCTTGTATAATTTTAACTCTTCTGTCGCACAAACCGACTCAGCATAAGCCGCGTCACCTTCTTCACATTCCAAGGCCACCGTCCGGCTCCCATGCACCGTAATGGTTCCCTTATGACCCGGCATCTTGAGCTGCAAGTGCACATAACACAGCCGTGCCATGAATTTGGCATAAGCCGGCCGTCCGAACAGAGCATGGTACGGGCTCTTGATCTTGATTACTTCAAACGTCAATTTCTCAGCTCTGGAGTCATATTCATCCCCAAAAGGTACCTCCAATTCGATCTTACAGACTGGATACGCCGATTTACCAGGTACGACTCCATGGAAAATAGTGTTGGACCGCTTAAGGCTCTTATCAGTTAGCCCCATGCGACGGAAGGTCTCATAATAGAGGATATTGATATTGCTGCCTCCATCCATGAGTACCTTGGTGAATTTATATCCACCCACCTGAGGGGCCACCACCAGGGCTAAGTGACCCGGATTATCAACCCGGGGAGGGTGATCCTCCCTCCTCCATAGGATAGGCTACTCAGACCATCTCAAGTAATGAGGAACTGCCGACTCGACAGCATTCACAGGCCTCTTGTGAAGCTTCTGGTCTCGTTTACATAAACTGGTGGTAAACACATGATATTTCCCACTATTCAGCTGCTTTCGATTGCTCTGGTATCCACCTTGCTGCTGTTGTTGGCCGCCCTGGCGAGATTGTTGGTTATACCCACCATGGTTGCCTTGAGAATTTTGAAAATTGGGATTTGACCCGCCGCCCGGGCCATGAAAGCCGGCGCCACCTGAGCTGCCGCGCTGACCATTGTTACCATCAAACATGTTGGAATTTTTGAAGGCCTTCATGATCGTACAATCCTTCCATAAATGGGTAGCCGGCTTCTGCTGAGTGCCGTGTCTCGGACAAGGCTCGTTCAACAATTGTTCAAGTGTGGGCCTGACCCGCCAGACCGGGGAGGTGGCCTCCCTTTGCGACGTTGGTTGTTTCCCTGCGCATTAGTGTTAGCCACAAAATCCAAACTACCGTCAGCCTTACATTTATTACCTCCTTGATTTGCCGGGCTGTGCTGAGGGCCCTTGCCATTGCCATTCTTCTTTCCCTTCCCTGCCTTGTCATCATCAGACTCGGGATCCTTGGTACTATCAGAGTCGGCGTACTTGACCAGAGTCGCCATCAGCGTGCCCATATCATTACAATCACGCTTGAGCCGCCCCAGTTTTTGTTTTAGAGGCAAGAAACGGCAATGTTTCTCCAACATTAAGACTGCAGAGCCGGCATCCATCTTATCAGATGAGTGTATTATGCCTTTAACCTGGCGCACCCAATGGGTTGTAGACTCGCCCTCCTCTTGCTTGCAATTCGTCAGATCCACAATCGACATGGGCTGCTTGCACATATCTTTGAAATTCTGGATGAACCGGGCCTTTAGCTCCGCCCATGAACTAATTGAATTAGGTAGCAGGACTTTCAACCAAGTGCGGGCGGTCCCATCCAACATCATGGTAAAGTACTTGGCCATTGCGGCATCACTGACCTCCAATAACTCCATAGCCATCTCGCAGCTCTCGATCCATGCCCCAGGCTGTAAGTCGGCTGTGTAATTCGGCACCTTCCTAGGCCCCTTAAAATCTTTGGGCAAATGCTCGTTGCGTAGAGCCGACACCAGACAAGGGACTCCTCCGGTCCCGGTGGCCGCACCTGCCTCGATAGAAGTCGTCGGATAAGTCGGATACGGCTGGTAAGCCGTCAACTGAGCTGCCTGCTCAGCCGCCTGCTCAGCCGCCCGCTCAGCCTATTGACATATTCTATCTTGATCTGCCAAGTTAAAGGCCTCAGGGCGCGCCGGGTCATGCCCACCTAGCTGGTTACGGCGCCGGACGTTGCTCAAAACGGCCGCTGAATCCATGTGCCTGCTATAACTCGGGCTTCGGCTTGGGCGAGGGGTCAAATGGATCCTGTCCCGGCTGTAGGAGTACGCCTCCTGCTGTGCTAAGGCCGTCTGAAGAAGTTCTCTGACCCGGCGGGTTTCAACCGCCGCTGGAGAGTCACCATCAATTGGGAGAGCCGCCAACCGTGCCGCTGCTGCTATCATGTTCTCCAACGAGTTAGAATAGTGACATGGAGGTGTTGGTACATACTGAGGTGGAGCCGTGTTTACGGAGGAGGTCCCATCACCTGCGGTTGAACTGGCGCGTCATCCCCAGGTGTTGCAACACGGTCCGCCCCTGCACGCGGGGAGAGCCACGCCGGGTTACTTGTACGCGGGGAGAGCCACGGTGGGTTACTGGGCCCTGCCCCTGGTGTGTGAAAGAGGTTTCGAGGATCATAAACAGGGGGGAGTCGAGATTGAGTCTTCTGATGCCTTCTCCTCATGACCTCATTAGATGCATTCTGGTCTTGCATGAGCCGAAAAGTCTGTGCCTGAATTTGCTGAGCCCGAACATCCAGAGCTGCCCGCTCTGCGGTTATCCTGACATCTTCCGCTGCTAGGTATTCCTTAGCCTGCACCATATCCAACTTTAACTGTTCCACCTCTGCGTCATGACGAGCTTGGTCTGCTGGGTTGACCATGGCGGTTAACAGAGTGGTCAGCTTATCTGTGAGATCCATCAACACCTGAGCCGGCGAGCGCACAGGGCCTCCTGCCCCGGCTGCTGTTGACCCGGATGTCATGGCTGCCGCAGTTGTGGAGTCCTGGATAGGTTGTGTGCCGACCATGAAGATCCCAACCCTGTTCGGCGGCTCGAAGCAATCCGGAATACTGCTGCCATCGGAACAGCCCCCGAGCCTGCCCTCTTGCAGTTGATACAACGAATCTGTCTCACCTGTGGATGACCCGCCATCATAGTAGATGGTTGTCTCACCGCCAGATGCAGATCCTTCAGAGAGCCCTTCATGGATGCATCCCACGAAGGCATGCTTCACGGGATGCGGAGCCCGGGCAGGTTTCGCATGCTGAGCCGTTTTGACGAGGTCGGTGCAGATGTCTGGCTCAAGTCCCGGCTCACCGATCTTGCCGATGAAGACATGAATTCCGCCGAAGGGGACCCGGTACCCGTACTCAATTGAGTCGGCCTCAGGGCCCCAGCCTGTGTCGTCAATGTAGAGCTTGTCGCGACGACTCTTGGTCATCCGGCCCACAGCGTATCCCTTGAGCCCTTCAAAGCTGCCCTTCAAGAACCCGAATCCATCGTGCGCTGGCCCCACGGTGGGCGACACTGTCGTGGAATTTTCACGACAGACGTCCTAGCGAAAGGACTTAGTCATGGAGCCATCGCAACTAGGAACCTTGAAGGGGTTAATTAGGACAAAGGGCACGAGGTTTATACTGGTTCGGCCCCTTACGGTGAAGGTAAAAGCCTACTGTCCAGTTTTGAGTGGGATTGCTTATGTCTCGATAACCAGGGAGCAAATCGCTGACCTAGCTCTCGAGTTGATGTTACTTGGCCTGAACCGCTGCCGGGTCGTCCCTTTATATACAGAGGCCGACGCCCAGCAGCTCTACAAAGTCTCCGCCGGCTCATAAACAGTGTCCGGCTCGGTCTCTTAATATTTCTTGTCTTACAGTACAAGTCACGCATACATGGCGGTTTATCACTACACGCCTTAAGTCGCCTCTGGGCCATGGGCCTTAAACTAAACCGCCATCCATAACCTGGGTCTTGGACTTTAAGAACACTTGCAAGTATGATCTGGCCCCTCCTGGGCGGGTCATACCAATAGTTATATCCCCAACAACGGGCGAACTGCTTCCATCCGTTCTTCGCGCACGGATGGAAGCAGTTCACCCATGCTCATGATCTTCAGCTCAGGGACGTCCTCATCTTAAGCTACGACACCAGTCGGTCAGCACTCAGACCGGAAGATCCTCGACCATTAAGCCGTCGCCCCTCAACCCCTCGACCCCTCGGCGACTCGGCAACCCTCGACCCCTGACCCCTCGACAATCCTCAACTCTCGACCGTCGACACCTCGGCGGTCCTGTCGAACACCTTCACTGTGAGCATGGTGCGGCTGTTGTTGTAGCTTAAGATGCAGACGTGCCCGAGCATAAGGTCATCAGCGCGGGCGAACTTCTTCCATCCGTTCTTCGCGCACGGATGGAAGCAGTTCACCCATGCTCATGACCTTCAGCTCGGGGACGCCCTCATCTTAAGCTACGACACTAGTCGGCCAGCACTCGGACCGGAAGATCCTCGACCATCGACCCCTAGACCATCGACCCCTCGGCAACCGGCGATCCTCGACCCTCTGCCCCAACCCTCGACCCCTTGGCAACCGGCGATCCTTGACCCAGTTCCATCGGCGCCGACGCACCCCTAACCTCGACCCTCGACCCCTCGGCGACCCTCAACCCTTGAGCCCTCGGCGACCCTCGACCCCTCGACCCTCGATGCTCGACCCCT
>NC_041389.1:155153224-155160427 GCF_002162155.2 Triticum dicoccoides
TCATCTTCTTCTTCTTTTTTCTTCTTCTTCTTCTTATTCTTCTTCTTATTATTATTATTATTATTATTATTATTATTATTATTATTATTATTATTGTTATTTTCAATTTTCGTCTTTCTTCTTAACCTAAACTAAACTAAATCTAAACGTAAACCTTAAAAAACAGAAGAAGAAAAAACCTAACTAAAGTCACTATAAACTAAACTAAACCTAAATTAAACCTAAACTAATTATTAAAAAACAAAAAAAAGAGAAATGCCTTGAGCTCACCTTGGGCGGGGACGGTCGGTGGAGGAGGGGGGCGGTGGAGGAGCCCGGCACAGTGGAGGGGGCGGCGCCGCGGCCTGCCTCACTGTCACGCCCAATATGCGACCCTATCCTAAAGGAACTCGAAGGTCCCACCAAGGACAAAAGCGCATATTGGAGACGCTTTTGCAAGGTGGATATCATTACCTCGTAGCATTACATAATAGTTGGGGATACATACAAGAGGCATACAATGCAACACGAATACAACAACATCATACACAAGAGCACCATCCGACTACGGATGAAACACAAACAGAAACTCAAACGACGTCCACCCTGCTAGCCCAGGCTGCCGACCAGGAATATATCCCCTGAACGACGAAGCAGAAGAGGAAATCGAAACAAGCAAGCATCACTCTCAAGTCATGATCATCGCACAACCTGTACCTGCAACTGTTGTTGTAGTATTCTGTGAGCCACGAGGACTCAGCAATCCCATTACCATGGGTATCAAGACTAGCAAAGCTTAATGGGTATGAAAAGGACAAGTGGTGAGGTTGCAGCAGCAACTAAGCATATATGGTGGCTAACATACGCAAATGAGAGCGAGAAGAGAAGCAAACGGAACGGTCGAAAAGCTATAAGTGATCAAGGGGGTGATCCTGAAACTACTTACATTCATACATAACCCAAAAACCATGTTCACTTCTTGGACTCCGCCGAAAAGAGACCAACATGGCTACACATGCGGTTGATGCATTTTAATTGAGTCAAATGTCAAGTTCTCTACAACCGGATATTAACAAATTCCATCTGCCACATAACCGCAGGCACGGCTCTCGAAAGTTTATACCCTGCAGGGGTGTCCCAACTTAGCCCATCACAAGCTCTCACGGTCAAAAAAGGATATTCCTTCTCCTAGGAAGGCCCGATCAGTCTCAGAATCCCGGTTTACAAGACATATCGACAATGGTAAAACAAGACCAGCAAGACCACCCGACTGTGCCAACAAATCCCGATAGGAGCTGCACATATCTCATTCTCAGGGCACAACGGATGAGCAATCCGTACAACTAAAACCATACCTCAAGTTTCCCTGAGGGGGCGCTGCAAAGGGCTCTAGTTTGGACCAACACTCAAAGGAGCACTGGCCCGGGGGGTAAATAAAGATGACCCTTGCGCTCTGGAAACCCAAGGGAAAAAGGCTTAGGTAGGCAAATGGTAAAACCAAGGTTGGGCCTTGCTGGAGGAGTTTTATTCAAAGCGAACTATCAAGGGGGTCCCATAAATCACCCAACCGCGTAAGGAACGCAAAATCAAGGAACATAACACCGGTATGACAGAAACTAAGGCGGCAAGAGTGGAACAAAACACCAGGCATAAGGCTGAGCCTTCCACCCTTTACCAAGTATATAGATGCATTAATTAAATAAGAGATATTGTGATATCCCAACATAATCATGTCCATCATGGAGCAATCTTCAACTTCACCTGCAACTAACGACGCTATAAGAGGAGCTGAGCAAAGCGGTAACATAGCCAAGCAACTGTTTGCTAGGAAGGGTGAAAAGGTTAGAGGCTGACATAGCAATTTGGGAGGCTTGAAGAGCAAGTGATATGCAGCGCAGCATAGCGATAGAACGAAGCAACTAGCATAGCAATGATAGTAGTGAGATCCAGAGTAACGGTCATCTTGCCTGAAATCCCGCAAGAAAGAAGAACGAGACCATGAAGAAGACAAACGGACATAGCCGAACCAAGCGTAGACGGACGAATCCTCACGATTGCAACGAAACGGGAACTATCGAGAAGAAGCACAGCCGGAAAGGAGCAAACCACATGGTAAACACACAAGCATAATCATGGCATGATGCACAACCAAGTATGATGCATGTCCGGTTTAATGAGGCATGGCATGGCAAAGTGCAACAAGCAATACTACAAGTTAAGTGGAGCTCAATATGCAAAGAGTTGCATATTGACAAAACACCACATGCAATTATTTAGTTTGATCTCATTATAAGCTACTCAGCAATATTAAATGTTGTTAAACATGGAAATAGGTGAGGCATAAGTAAACAAACTATTTAGGCAAATTTAAATGAGGCCGGAACAACAAACAACAATTCCGGAAAATCCCCACATGTCATTTAGCAATTTAAAGCAACAACAAACTTTAAGCATTTAAATATTGTTATCATGATTCGGATGACATATACAAGTTATATGCAATTTTATGAAAATGTTAACATGAACATGTTATGAAGTATTTGGTCACCATGGCGGAACAAAAGGGGTGCCACGGCAACGAATCCGAAAATGATGCCACGACAACATATCGGTTCCGGTAGCTCATGGAGATACCGGTGCAAAAGGACGTGAGACGTGAGCTAGTCATGTAAGGATGGTGGGGTGATCCCGGTAACCGGGTTCCCACGGGTCGACGGCATGGCAAACGAGGAGGGACGTGCAATGGAAACTCGGACAAGGTGCAAACATAGGGTGCATCTCACACACATGCATTTGGCGGTCATCTTGGCGATTATACCTTCGAAGCGTGCGTTTTCGGGGCGGAACGAGTTCAAAGTGAAGTAGATGGAAGTAGACGTTCTCGCGACAGTAGTGGAAGTAGTGGTACACGGCGACGGTAGTGGAAGTAGTGGATTCACGTTTTGTAGATGTTCGGGGTCACGACGAGGAACTTGACATCCACGAAGTCTTTGATGGTCGACGGTAGTGGTACACACGTTGTCGGGGTACTTGTCGGTCCGGTCTTGGCGACGGTAGTTGTACACAGGTCGTAGAGGAACTTGATGCATCCGAGGTCTTCGGGTTCGTAGTTGTACTTGGCGTTCGGAGTCCAGGACTTGTCGATGGTGTACTTGGAGCTTGAGGTTCCGATCCGGGGGTGCATGCGTCCACGGTAACACTGCATGGTGCATAGAGGCGACAACTTGGGCGGTGCTGGGCATCGGGATCAGGAGCGTGCTCGCTCGAGCATGGAGCTGGTCGCGGTCAATGCGAGAGGCGCGCGTGCAGGCGGATCGAGCAGGAAGCAACACTGCTCATCCTCCTCGGTCGAGGCCGAGGCAAAACAGGGCAAAGGAGCTTGGCGGATGCAAGTAGCAAAACAGGGCTGGAAGAGGCGACGCGGGTTGAAGGAGAGGAAACAGCGGCGCAATGCAGGGGCTTGGCGAGGCGGGTTCTGCGCGGGAAGGACGGAGTCAAGGAGCATCGGGGAGCGAGACTTGGCGAAGGGCGGCGCGACAAGGGACTTGGCGCTGTCAAGGACCACGGCCTCAGGTCTGGGGAAACTCGAGCGCAGAGAAGGCACTGCTCGTCGTCCTCCCACTTGATGCAGAGGAGGCGACGGCGCGGGTCTGCGGGGCTCCGACGGGAGAGTCTTGAAGCGCCAGGGTAGCGAGCTTGAGCAAATCCGACGGGGACGGGGCACCGGAGAAGGGACGGCGACGGCTTGGCGAGACTTGGGGACGAGCTGCCAGCGACGAGGCGTGATGCATGGGAGGCAGACGAGGTGCTTGCGTTGTGTCTCCCTCATGCACAGAACGAGCGGGCCAGGCAGGGAACCCGGCGCCCGATGGCTTGAAGATGGCACGGCGACGGACTTGGTACAAGGGCCTTGGGGCTCCGGTAGCGCCGGGAACGGCAAAAACGGACGGATCCGGTTGGTGGCTGGTGAGGGGAACGGGTGCGAGCGCTGCTCCCTGCGTGCGTGCGTGTGGGTGTCGGCGAAGGGGGAACGAGATGAGGGAACGAGGGGAGATGCTCGCTAGGGTTAAGAGTTGGGGCAAGCTGGGCCTTGGGCCATGGAGGAGCTGGGCTGCGGATGGGCCTAGATGGCCTGCTGGGCTCTCTCTCACTCTAAAAAAATAAAAATAAAACAGAGATGAGAAAGAAAAAAAATAGGTTAGAGGTGGAGCTTGAGCAGGAGGGTATTTTTCCCGGACTCATAAAAATGAGCTTGATCCAAGAAAAATAGAAAAGAGGCACATATGCAAGATTTAAATTCAAACTCATTTGAATATCATTCAAATGGGTTTGAATTGGGACTAGGTTTGGTGTGGTAAAAAATGTTGAGATTTAAGGAGGAGCCTCAATAAAAGGGAAAAGAATTATAGGCAAGGTTACAGAGTCAAAAGTCGAAGAAGGAAAGGCCAAGGGATTTAACATGCACGTGTATTGTGGTAAACTCCAAATTAATGGAATATAATTTTTATAGCTCCCTAATAATATTGGGAGGATATATGCTTTAAAGAGAAATCACCATTTGAATTCCCTCGATTTAAATAGATCAAAGATCAATCCAATTTATTTAGGCGATTTTTTAAAAAGGGGTTGCATGATGACATGATGCAATGCAAATGATGCAATGATGAATGCAACAAGCGAAACAAACACACGGCGAAACTCGGAATAGCTGGAAGTCTTCTGGAGCGTCGGTCTCGGGGCGTCACAACTCTCCCACACTAACAAAGGATCTCGACCCGAGATCCTGGAGATGGCACCGGAGAGAAGCGGAAAAGGAAGAGGTGAAACAAAGTTGCTTCTACGACAAACGAGAGAAACCAACAAACCTTGAGAGGTTGAAAAGTTGAAAGAAAGAACATAACAGAGTTGAACACAATTGAGAGCACTGCGGTAGAAAAAAAGAAACAAGGAACACCATTTGAACCTTGGAGGTTGCAAAGCTATGAATGACGAGTACAAAGGACAAGAAGGAATTGGAACCACTCTGGTTGAAACGAGATAAACAAGGAACAAGGAAGATCAAATTCAAGCAGCACTCCGGTTGGAAAGAGATGCAAGACTTGATTAGATGAAAAGAATTTGAAAAGAGGACATGGCACTCCGGTTAAATGGATAAGCAAGAAAATAACATGATCTTGAGAAAACGAGGTGATGGGTGAAGAGAGCAACATCACAATACCTCCGGAACGAAAGAATTGAAGCTAGATTTTTGGGAAGAAAAGAACGGAGAAGAAAATGCCAACTTGTACCACAAATGAGCTTGGAAAGCACCCTTCCAAAAAGGTTACAACGGGGTTGTTGGAAAACTAAGAACGAAACGAATAATCTTGTAGTGGGCTTATGGAAAGCTTCTCAAAATTGAGCCGAAATTCTGCCACTACGGAAACAAGTAATATAATTGATAACACCAACGAGATGAAAAACTTCTTCCACCAAGATAATAGAGAGATAACTTGGACCATTGATAATCACCACAATAGCAACATTCCTTAGGGAAGGCTTAAGGTGAAATAAGACACAAGATAACTTCCAACGAAGCAATTATGATGGGTTGAAACAACTCATGATCGAAGAGAAAATGACTGTTTTAAAATATCTCATTCTTAACTACTTGTGAATAATGAAACATGAAGAGAAATTGTCAAGGATGACATAACACCATCTCGAAAGATAAGATAGAAGGAATTCACTTTGAAATGCAAGATGAAGAATGCCTGAACGCCTCAAAACAAAACATGTGTTAAGCACCATGTTTAATTTTGAGTATAGCTTGGCGGGTCATAATTTCGAGAGATATCTTGAAGAACAATTGAAGAATGAAAAGAATCCTTGACGAACCACCATGTAGAGCCTCCATGAAGAACTCCGGTAATAAAAGGATGATAAAAAGAAAGAGAAGTTGAAAACACAAGGTGAAGCCTTGCAATGATTTAGGTGGAGCTTCATGACAATATAACCGAGAAAACTTGGAACTCCGAAGAAGGAAAAGATGAAGCATCTCGAACTGACAAATGTGACAAGATGAACAACTCTGGAAAGAAGAAACTAGATTACTTGAGTGAAACAATAATAAGAATTACGTTATGCATATCCTTCACCAATTTAAATTGATGACAACCAACGGATTTGGAATACTACTTAATCTCGTAGAAAGGATTAAGAGAGATATAGTGCAAACTTGAAAAGCTATTGATGGAACCACCGGTAGGATTTGGAAACAACGAATGAATTGATATGATAACGAACGAAGTGAAATCTTGAAGGAACCACTGTAAGAATTGAAAATGAAAGATGAAAGAGAATGAATCACCGGGGAGAATTAGAAGAACAAATATGCTTGAGGGGATTTAAATACAAGGGAATGGGAAGAACTCGAGCTGATTAAAGAACATTTGAACGAAGCGTCGGGATAAATAGAGAACGATAACTGGAATGATGGCCTCCGGTGAAAAGAAATGGAAAACAACTCCTGACACTCTGGATGGTTAAGAAAAGAATATCTGACAAATGGAATAATTCGAGAGGATAATATGAAGCTAGAACCACGAATCTTCGAGAGAACAGGCAAGATTTAGAGGAAAAATTCTTCTTCTATCTTGAAATGACGGCGAGGAACGCCACCAAAATTACTGAGGTACTCCGGTAGAATGAAAAGCGAAGAGGTTGAGCCAACAATGAAAATAATTTAAACACGATCTTGGAGAAGGCATGTCATTGATGGAATCCATTCTTACGTCAAACTCCGAAAAGAATTTGGGATAGCTCCGGAATAATTAGAAGAGTCTGGTAAGATCCTGGGAAAAGACCTGTGGGTTAGGGCCCACTAAAGAAACATCATTGTAAAGGATTGTTGAAGAGATATATGATGCACTGGAACAATTAAAATATTTGAATGAGGTGACAACCTCCAATTAATTGGAACATAGACAAATCTCCTGAGATGTCTTGAGCACTCCGGAATGATTGAATGGTGAGAGGCAAACGAGCAAGGAGAACACTTGATCCAAGGAAAAAAATGTGATCAACTCGAAAAACTTGAATTGAGTCCACCAGAAAAGAGATGAAGAATGTCAAACAAAAGATAATTCACCGGTTGAAACAAATTGACGGAAGACTGATGAGGCTCCCCATGAATGAAATTTATGGTCGAAAGGGACTCAGACTGCAGGAAGAAAAAGGGGTGGG
>NC_041389.1:155160733-155282986 GCF_002162155.2 Triticum dicoccoides
TTGAAGAGAAAACACACCGGTTGAAAGAAAGCAAAGGCTTCGCACGAGTAGGATGGATACTCGATTACAGACTCCGGCTCCGAGATGAAAAGGGGTGGGTGGGTGGGAAAAAGGAAAACAACTGAAGGTTGATCTTGCAATGATGAAGAAGCTCGAGTCAACTCGACGAGAAATGCACCGGATGAAAAGAGCTGAGAACCAACAATCGGAAAACCAACTGCGTGATCCTAAGGAAAGTTTGAAAGGGAAGAGGAGTAAGTCAAAATACCTACGTCAAGATTCCTGACCAGAGCGACGAAGGGACTGAGGAGTAAAAAGAATTCCAACTCTCCGATATAACTAGACTCCGAAATCAGTTTTCTTCTAGATTAGACAACAGCCAACTATGAACAATCAAAGGGGCTCCTATGATCGGTCGAGGCTCTGATACCAACTTGTCATGCCCAATATGCGACCCTATGCTAAAGGAACTCAAAGGTCCCACCAAGGATAGAAGCGCATATTGGAGACGCTTTTGCAAGGTGGATATCATTACCTCGTACCATTACATAATAGTTGGGGATACATACAAGAGGCATACAATGCCACACGAATACAACAACATCATATACAAGAGCACCATCCGACTACGGATGAAACACAAACAGAAACTCAAACGACGTCCACCCTGCTAGCCCAGGCTACCGACCAGGAACCTATCCCCTGAACGACGAAGCAGAAGAGGAACTCAAAACAAGCAAGCATCGCTATCGCGTCATGATCATCGCACAACCTGTACCTGCAACTACTGTTGTTGTATTCTGTGAGCCACGAGGACTCAGCAATCCCATTACCATGGGTATCAAGACTAGCAAAGCTTAATGGGTATGAAAAGGATAAGTGGTGAGGTTGCAGCAGCGACTAAGCATATCTGGTGGCTAACATACGCAAATGAAAGCGAGAAGAGAAGCAAACGGAACGGTCAAAAAGCTATAAGTGATCAAGGGGGTGATCCTGAAACTACTTACATTCATACATAACCCAAAAACTGTGTTCACTTCCCGACTCCGCCGAAAAGAGACCATCACGGCTACACACGCGGTTGATGCATTTTAATTGAGTCAAGTGTCAAGTTCTCTACAACCGGATATCAACAAATTCCATCTGCCATATAACCGCGGGCATGGCTCTCGAAAGTTTATACCCTGCAGGGGTGTCCCAACTTAGCCCATCACAAGCTCTCACGGTCAACAAAGGAAATTCCTTCTCCTGGGAAGGCCCGATCAGTCTCGGAATCCCGGTTTACAAGACATTTCGACAATGGTAAAACAAGACCAGCAAGACCACCCGACTGTGCCGACAAATCCCGATAGGAGCTGCACATATCTTGTTCTCAGGGCACAACGGATGAGCAATCCGTACAACTAAAACCAGACCTCAAGTTTCCCTAAGGGGGCGCTGCAAAGGGCTCTAGTCTGGACCAACACTCAGAGGAGCACTGGACCGGGGGGTAAATAAAGATGACCCTCGGGCTCCGGAAACCCAAGGGAAAAAGGCTTAGGTAGGCAAATGGTAAAACCAAGGTTGGGCCTTGATGGAGGAGTTTTATTCAAAGCGAACTGTCAAGGGGGTCCCATAAATCACCCAACCGCGTAAGGAACAAAAAATCAAGGAACATAACACCGGTATGATGGAAACTAAGGCGGCAAGAGTGGAACAAAACACCAGGCATAAGGCCGAGCCTTCCACCCTTTACCAAGTATATAGATGCATTAATTAAATAAGAGATATTGTGATATCCCAACATAATCATGTCCATCATGGAGAAATCTTCAACTTCACCTGCAACTAACAACGCCATAAGAGGGGCTGAGCAAAGCGGTAACATAGCCAAGTAACGGTTTGCTAGGAAGGGTGAAAAGGTTAGAGGCTGACATGGCAATTTGGGAGGCTTGAAGAGCAAGTGATAGGCAAGGCAGCATAGCGATAGAACAAAGCAACTAGCATAGCAATGATAGTGGTGAGATCCAGAGTAACGGTCATCTTGCCTGAAATCCCGCAAGGAAGAAGAACGAGACCATGAAGAAGACAAACGGACGTAGCCAAACCAAGCGTAGACGATCGAATCCTCGCGGTCGCAACGAAACAGGAACTATCGAGAAGAAGCACAACCGAAAAGGAGCAAACCACATGGTAAACACACAAGCATAATCATGGCATGATGCACAACCAAGTATGATGCATGTCCGGTTTAATGAGGCAAGGCATGGCAAAGTGCAACACGCAATACTACAAGTTAAGTGGAGCTCAATATGCATAGAGTTGCATATTGACAAAACACCACATGCAATTATTTAGTTTGATCTCGTTATAAGCTACTCAACAATATTAAATGTTGTTAAACATGGGAAGAGGTGAGGCATAAGTAAACTAACTATTTAGGCAAATTTAAATGAGGTCGGAACAACAAACAACAATTCCGAAAAATCCCCACGTGTCATTTAGAAATTTAAAGCAACAACAAATTTTAAGCATTTAAATGTTATTATCATGATGCGGATGACATATACAAGTTATATGCAATTTTTTGAAAATGTTAACATGAGCATGTTATTAAGTATTTGGTCACCATGGAGGAACAAAAGGGGTGCCACGGCAACGAATCTGAAAATGATGCCACGACAACATATCGGTTCCGGTAGGTCATGGAGATACCGGTGCAAAAGGACGTGAGACGTGAGCGAGTGATGTAAGGATGGTGGGGAGATCCCGGTAACCAGGTTCCCACGGGTCAACGGCATGGCAAACGAGGAGGGACGTGCAATGACAACTCGGACACGGTGCAAACATAGGGTGCATCTCACACACACATGCATTCGGCGGTCGTCTCGGCGATTATACCTTTGAAACGTGCGTTTTCGGGGCGGAACGAGTTCAAAGCGAAGTAGATGGAAGTAGACATTCTCGCGACGGTAGTTGAAGTAGTGGTACACAACGACGGTAGTGGAAGTAGTGGATTCATGTTTCGTAGATGTTCGGGGTCACGGCGAGGAACTTGACGCCCACGGAGTCTTCGAGGGTCGACGGTAGTGGTACACACGTTGTCGGGGTACTTGTCGGTCCGGTCTTGGCGACGGTAGTTGTACACAGGTCGTAGAGGAACTTGATGCATCCGAGGTCTTCAGGTTCGTAGTTGTACTTGGCGTTCGGAGTCCGGGACTTGTCAGTGGTGTACTTGGTGCTTGAGGTTCCGATCTGGGGACGCATGCGTCCACGATAACACTACATGGTGCGTAGAGGCGACAACTTGGGCAGTCTTGGGCATCGGGATCAGGAGCGTGCTCGCTCGGGCATGGAGCTCGTCGCGGTCAATGCGAGAGGCGCGCATGCAGGCGGATCGAGCAGGCAGCAACACTGCTCATCCTCCTCGGTCGAGGCCGAGGCGAAACGGGTCAGAGGAGCTTGGCGGATGCAAGTAGCAGCACAGGGCTGGAAGAGGCGACGTGGGTTGAAGGAGAGGAAAGAGCGGCGTGATGCAGGGGCTTGACGAGGCGGGTTCCGCGTAGGAAGGACGGAGTCAAGGAGCATCGAGGAGCGGGACTTGGCGAAGGGCGGCGCGACAAGGGACTTGGCGCTATCGAGGACAACGACCTCAGGTCAGGGGAAACTCGAGCGCAGAGAAGGCACTGCTCGTTGTCCTCCTGCTCGACACAGAGGAGGCGACGGCGCAGGTCTGCGGGGCTCTGACGGGAGAGTCTTGAGGCACAGGGGTGGCGAGCTTGAGAAAATCCGACGGGGACGGGGCACTGGAGAAGGGACGGCGACGGCTTGGCGAGACTTGGGGACGAGCTCCCGGCGACAAGGCGTGATGCAGGGGAGGCAGACGAGGTGCTGGCGTTGCGTCTCCCTCGTGCAGAGAACGAGCGGGCCAGGCAGGGAACCCGGCGCCCGATGGCTTGAAGATGGCGCGGTGACGGACTTGGTACAAGGGCCTTGGGGCTCCGGTAGCGCCAGGAACGGCAAAAATGGACGAATCCGGTCGATGGCTGGTGAGGGGAACGGGTGCGAGCGCTTCTCTCTGCATGCGTGCATGTGGGTGGCGGCGAAGGGGGAACGATATGAGGGAACGAGGGGAGATGCTCGCTAGGTTTAAGAGTTGGGGCGAGCTGGGCCTTGGACCATGGAGGAGCTGTGCTGCGGATGGGCCTAGATGGCCTGCTGGGCTCTCTCTCACTCTAAAAAAATAAAAATAAAACAAAGATGAGAAAGAAAAGAAAAATGGGTTAGAGGTGGAGCTTTAGCAGGAGGGTATTTTTCCCAGACTCATAAAAATGAGCTTGATCCAAGAAAAATAGGAAAGAGGCACAAATGCAAGATGTAAATTGAAACTCATTTGAATATCATTCAAATGGGTTTGAATTGGGACTAGATTTGGTGTGGTCAAAAATGTTGAGATTTAAGGAGGAGCCTTAATAAAAGGGAGAAGAATTATAGGCAAGGTTACAGAGTCAAAACGCGAAGAAGGAAAGGCCAAGGGATTTAACATGCACGTGTATTGTGGTATATTCCAAATTAATGGAATATAATTTTTATAGCTCCCTAATAATATTGGGAGGATATATGTTATAAAGAGAAATCACCATTTGAATTCCCTCGATTTAAATAGATCAAAGATCAATGCAATTTATTTAGGCGAGTTTTTAAAAAGGGGTTGCATGATGACATGATGCAATGCAAATGATGTAATGATGAATGTACAAGCAAAACAAACACACGGCGAAGCTCGCAATAGCTGGAAGTCTTCTAGAGCATCAGTCTCGGGGCGTCACAACTCTCCCACACTAACAAAGGATCTCGACCCGAGATCCTAGGGATGGCACCGGAGAGAAGCGGAAAAGGAAGAGGTAAAACAAAGTTGCTTCTACGACAAACGAGAGAAACCAACAAGCCTTGAGAGGTTGAAAAGTTGAAAGAAAGAACATAACAGAGTTGAACACAATTGAGAGCACTGCGGTAGAAAAATAGAAACAAGGAACACCATTTGTACCTTGGGGGTTGCAAAGCTATGAATGACGAGTACAAAGGACAAGAAGGAATTGGAACCACTCTAGTTGAAACGAGATAAACAAGGAACAAGGAAGATCAAATTCGGGCAGCACTCCGGTTGGAAAGAGATGCAAGACTTGATAAGATGAAAAGAATTTGAAAAGAGGACATGGCACTCCGGTTAAATGGATAAGCAAGAAAATAACATGATCTTGAGAAAACGAGGTGATGGGTGAAGAGAGCAACATCACAATACCTCCGGAACGAAAGAATTGAAGCTAGATTGTTGGGAAGAAAAGAACGGAGAAGAAAATGCCAACTTGTACCACAAATGAGCTTGGAAAGCACCCTTCCAAAAAGGTTACAACGGGGTTGTTGGAAAACTAAGAACGAAACGAATAAGCTTGTAGTGGGCTTATGGAAAGCTTCTCAAAATTGAGCCGAAATTCTGCCACTACGGAAACAAGTAATATAATTGATAACACCAACGAGATGAAAAACTTCTTCCACCAAGATAATAGAGAGATAACTTGGACCATTGATAATCACCACAATAGCAACATTCCTTAGGGAAGGCTTAAGGTGAAATATGACACAAGATAACTTCCAACGAAGCAATTATGATGGGTTGAAATAACTCATGATCGAAGAGAAAATGACTGTTTTAAAATATCTCATTCTTAACAACTTGTGAATCATGAAACACGAAGAGAAATTGTCAAGGATGACATAACACCATCTCGAAAGATAAGATAGAAGGAATTGCACTTCGAAATGCAAGATGAAGAATGCTTGAACGCCTCAAAACAAAACATGTGTTGAGCACCATGTTTAATTTTGAGTATAGCTTGGCGGGTCATAACTTCGAGAGAAATCTTGAAGAACAATTGAAGAATGAAAAGAATCCTTGACGAATCACCATGTAGAGCCTCCATGAAGAACTCCGGTAATAAAAGGATGATAAAAAGAAAGAGAAGTTGAAAACACAAGGTGAAGCCTTGCAATGATTTAGGTGGTGCTTCATGACAATATAACTGAGAAAACTTGGAACTCCGAAAAAGGAAAAGATGAAGCATCTCGAACCGACAAATGTGACAAGATGAACAACTCTGGAAAGAAGAAACTAGATCACTTGGGTGAAACAATAATAAGAATTACGTTATGCGTATCCTTTACCTATTTAAATTGATGACAAGCAACAGATTTGGCATACTACTGAATATCGTAGAAAGGATTAAGAGAGATATAGTGCAAACTCGAGAAGCTATTGATGGAACCACCGGTGGGATTTGGAAACAACGAATGAATTGATATGATAACGAAGGAAGTGAAATCTTGAACGAACCACTGTAAGAATTGAAAATGAAAGATGAAAGAGAATGAATCACCGGGGAGAATTAGAAGAACAAATATGCTTGAGGGGATTTAGATACAAGGGAGCGGGAAGAACTCAAGCTGATTAAAGAACATTTGAACGAAGTGCCGGGATAAATAGAGAACGATAACTGGAATGATGGCCTCCGGTGAAAAGAAATGGAAAAACAACTCCTGACATACTTCGGATGGTTAAGAACAGAATATATGACAAATGGAATAATTCGAGAGGATAATATGAAGCTAGAACCACGAATCTTCGAGAGAACGGGCAAGATTTAGAGGAAAAAATCGTGTTCTATCTTGAAATGACAGCGAGGAACGCCACCAAAATTACTGAGGTACTCCGGTAGAATGAAAAGCGAAGAGGTTGAGCCAACAATGAAAAGAATTTGAACGCGATCTTGGAGAAGGCATGCCATTGATGGAATCCATTCTTACGTCAAACTCCCAAAAGAATTTGGGATAGCTCCAGAATAATTAGAAGAGTCAAGTAAGATCCTGGAAAAAGACCTGTGGGTTAGGGCCCACTAAAGAAAACATCGTTGGAAAGGATTGTTGAAGAGATATATGATGCACCGGAACAATTAAAATATTTGAATGAGGTGACAACCTCCAATTAATTGGAACACAGACGAATCTCCTTAGATGTCTTGAGCACTCCGGAATGATTGAATGGCGAGAGGCAAACGAGCAAGGAGAACACTTGATCCAAGGAAAATAATGTGATCAACCCAAAAAACTTGAATTGAGTCCACCGGAAAAGAGATGAAGAATGTCAAACAAAAGAGAATTCACCGGTTGAAACAATTGACGAAAGACTAAAGAGGCTCCTCGCGAATGCAATTGATAGTCGAAAGAGACTCAGACTCCGAGAAGTAAAAGGGGTGGGAGGGCGGGAAAACAAAGGCACCTGGAAGGGAGAACCGACGAATATCTTGAAGAGAAAACACCGGTTGAAAGAAAGCAAAGGCTTCGCACGAGTAGGATGGATACTCGATTACGGACTCCGGCTCCGAGATGAAAAGGGGTGGGCCGGTGGGAAAAAGAAAAACAACTGAAGGTTGATCTTGCAATGATGAAGAAGCTCGAGTCAACTCGACGAGAAATGCACCGGATGAAAAGAGCTAAGAACAAACGATCAGAAAACCAACTGTGTGATCCTAAAGAAAGTTTGAAAGGGAAGAGGAGTAAGTCAAAACACCTACGTCAAGATTCCTGACCAGAGCGACGAAGGGACTGAGGAGTAAAAAGAATTCCTACTTTCCGATATAACTAGACACCGAAATCAGTTTTCTTCTAGACTCGACAACAGCCAACTACGAACAATCAAGGGGGCTCCTATGATCGGTCGAGGCTCTGATACCAACTTGTCACGCCCAATATGCGACCCTATCCTAAAGGAACTCGAAGGTCCCACCAAGGGTAGAAGCGCATATTGGAGACGCTTTTGAAAGGTGGATATCATTACCTCGTACCATTACATAATAGTTGAGGATACATACAAGAGGCATACAATGCCACATGAATACAACAACATCATACACAAGAGCACCATCCGACTACGGATGAAACACAAACAGAAACTCAAACGACGTCCACCCTGCTAGCCCAGGCTACCAACTAGGAACTTATCCCCTGAGCGACGAAGCAGAAGAGGAACTCAAAACAAGCAAGCATCGCTCTCGCGTCATGATCATCGCACAACCTGTACCTGCAACTGTTGTTGTTGTATTCTGCGAGCCACGAGGACTTAGCAATCCCATTACCATGGGTATCAAGACTAGCAAAGCTTAATGGGTATGAAAAGGATAAGTGGTGAGGTTGCAGCAGCGATTAAGCATATATGGTGGCTAACATACGCAAATGAGAGCGAGAAGAGAAGCAAACGGAACGGTCGAAAAGCTATAAGTGATCAAGGGGGTGATCCTAAAACTACTTACATCATACATAACCCAAAAACCGTGTTCACTTCCCGGACTCCGCCGAAAAGAGACCATCACGGCTACACACGCGGTTGATGCATTTTAATTGAGTCAAGTGTCAAGTTCTCTACAACCGGATATTAACAAATTCCATCTGCCACATAACGGCGGGCACGGCTCTCGAAAGTTTATACCCTGCAGGGGTGTCCCAACTTAGCCCATCACAAGCTCTCACGGTCAACAAAGGATATTCCTTCTCCCAGGAAGGCCCGATCAGTCTCGGAATCCTGGTTTACAAGACATTTCGACAATGGTAAAACAAGACCAACAAGACCACCCGACTCTGCCGACAAATCCCGATAGGAGCTGCACATATCTCGTTCTCAGGGCACAATGGATGAGGAATCCGTACAAATAAAACCAGACCTCAAGTTTCCCTGAGGGGGCGTTGCAAAGGGCTCTAGTTTGGACTAACACTCAGAGGAGCACTGGCCCGGAGGGTAAATAAAGATGACCCTCGGGCTCCGGAAACCCAAGGGAAAATGGCTTAGGTAGGCAAATGGTAAAACCAAGGTTGGGCCTTGCTGGAGGAGTTTTATTCAAAGCGAACTATCAAGGGGGTCCCATAAATCACCCGACCGCGTAAGGAACGCAAAATCAAGGAACATAACACCGGTATGACGGAAACTAATGCGGCAAGAGTGGAACAAAACACCAGGCATAAGGCCGAGCCTTCCACCCTTTACCAAATATATAGATGCATTAATTAAATAAGAGATATTGTCATATCCCAACATAATCCTGTCCATCATGGAGAAATCTTCAACTTCACCTGCAACTAACAACGCTATAAGAGGGGCTAAGCAAAGCGGTAACATAGCCAAGCAACGGTTTGCTAGGAAGGGTGAAAAGGTTATAGGCTGACATGGCAATTTGGGAGGCTTGAAGAGCAAGTGATAGGCAGTGCAGCATAGCGATAGAACGAAGCACCTAGCATAGCAATGATAGTAGTGAGATCCAGAGTAACGGTCATCTTGCCTGAACTCCCGCAAGGAAGAAGAACGAGACCATGAAGAAGACAAACGGACGTAGCCGAACCAAGCGTAGACAATCGAATCCTCACGGTCGCAACGAAACAGGAACTATCGAGAAGAAGCACAACCGGAAAGGAGCAAACCACATGGTAAACACACAAGCATAATCATGGCATGATGCACAACCAAGTATGATGCATGTCCGGTTTAATGAGGCATGGCATGGCAAAGTGCAACAAGCAATACTACAAGTTAAGTGGAGCTCAATATAAAAAGAGTTGTATATTGACAAAACACCACATGCAATTATTTAGTTTGATCTTGTTATAAGCTACTCAACAATATTAAATGTTGTTAAACATGGCAAGAGGTGAGGCATAAGTAAACAAACTATTTAGGCAAATTTAAATGAGGCCGGAACAACAAACAACAATTCCGGAAAATCCCCACATGTCATTTAGGAATTTAAAGCAACAACAAATTTTAAGCATTTAAATGTTGTTATCATGATGCGGATCACATATACAAGTTATATGCAATTTGATGAAAATGTTAACATGAGCATGTTATGAAGTATTTGGTCACCATGGCGGAACAAAAGGGGTGCCATGGCAGCGAATCCGAAAATGATGCCACGACAACATATCGGTTCCGGTAGCTCATGGAGATACCGGTGTAAAAGGACGTGAGACGTGAGCGAGTCATGTAAGGATGGTGGGGTGATCCCAGTAACCGGGTTCCCACGGGTCGACGGGATGGAAAACGAGGAGGGACGTGCAATGACAACTCGGACACGGTGCAAACATAGGGTGCATCTCACACACACATGCATTCGGCGGTCGTCTCGGTGATTATACCTTCGAAGCGTGCGTTTTCGGGGCGGAACGAGCTCAAAGCGAAGTAGATGGAAGTAGACATTCTCGTGATGGTAGTGGAAGTAGTGGTACACAGCGATGATAACCCACAAGTATAGGGGATCGCAACAGCTTTCGAGGGTAGAGTATTCAACCCAAATTTATTGATTCAACACAAGGGGAGCCAAAGAATATTCTTGAGTATTAGCAGTTGAGTTGTCAATTCAACCACACCTGGATAACTTAGTATCTGCAGCAAAGTGTTTAGTAGCAAAAGTGGTATGATAATAAAGGTAACGGTAGCAAAAGTAAAGATAAATGTTTTTGGGTTTCTGTAGTAGTTGTAATAGTAGCAACAGAAAAGTAAATAAGCGAAGAACAATATATGAAAAGCTCGTAGGCAATGGATCAGTGATGGATAATTATGCCGGATGCGATTCCTCATGCAATAGTTATAACATAGGATGATATAGAACTAGCTCCAATTCGTCAATGTAATGTAGGCATGTATTCCGTAAATAGTCATACGTTCTTATGGAAAAGAACTTGCATGACATCTTTTGTCCTACCCTCCCGTATTCAGCGGGGTCCTAGTGGAAACTAAGGGATATTAAGGCCTCCTTTTAATAGAGAACCGGAACAAAGCATTAGCACATAGTGAATACATGAACTCCTCAAACTACGGTCATCACCGAGAAGTGTCCCGATTATTGTCACTTCGGGGTTGTCGGATAATAACACATAATAGGTGACTATAGACTTGCAAGATAGGATCAAGAACACACATATATTCATGAAAACATAATAGGTTCAGATCTGAAATCATGGCACCCGGGCCCTAGTGACAAGCATTAAGCATAGCAAAGTCATAGCAACATCAATCTCAGAACAAAGTGGATACTAGGGATCAAACCCTAACAAAACTAACTTGATTACATGGTAAATCTCATCCAACCCATCACCGTCCAGCAAGCCTACGATGGAATTACTCACACACGGTGGTGAGCATCATGAAATTGGTGATGGAGGATGGTTGATGATGACGACGGCGACAAATCCCCCTCTCCGGAGCCCCGAACGGACTCCAGATCGGTCCTCCCGAGAGAGATTAGGGCTTGGTGGCGGCTCCGTGTCGTAAAACGCGATGAAACTTTCTCCTTGATTTTTTTCTCCCCGGGACGGAATATATGGAGTTGGAGTTGAGGTTGGAGGGTGTCCAGGGGGCCCACGAGATAGGGGGCCGCGCCCTAGGGGGGCGCGCTCCCCTGTCTCGTGGACAGGCCGTGGGCCCCCTGGCACTAATTCTTTCGCCAAAAATTCTTATTAAATCTGAAAAGTGCCTTCGTGGATTTCCAGGACATTCCGAGAACTTTTCTTTTCTACACATAAAACAACATCATGGCAGTTCTGCTGAAAACAGCGTCAGTCCGGGTTAGTTTCATTCAAATCATGCAAGTTAGAGTCCAAAACAAGGGCAAAAGTGTTTGGAAAAGTAGATACGTTGGAGACGTATCAACTCCCCCAAGCTTAAACCTTTGCTTGTCCTCAAACAATTCAGTTGATAAACTGAAAGTAATAAAGAAAAACTTTTACAAACTCTGTTGCTCTTGTTGTTATAAACATGAAAAGCCAACATTCAGGTTTCAGCAAATATTACGAACTAACCATACTAACAATAACACGTAGGTCTCACAATTACTCATATCAATAACATAATCAGCTAACGAGCCATAATAATAAAACTCGGATGACAACACTTTCTCAAAATAATCATAACATGATATAACAAAATGGTATCTCGCTAGCCCTTTCTGAGACCGCAAAACATAAATGTAGAGCACCTTTAAAGATCAAGGACTAACTAAACATTGTAGTTCATGGTAAAAGAGATCCAGTCAAGTCATACCCAATATAAACCAATAATAATGAATGCAAATGACAGTGTGCTCTCCAGCGGGTGCTTTTTAATAAGAAGGGTGATGACTCAACATAAAAGTAAATAGACAGGCCCTTCGCAGAGGGAAGCAGGGATTTGTAGAGGTGCCAGAGCTCGATTTTAAAATAGAGATTGAATAACATTTTGAGCGGCATACTTTCGTTGTCAACGCAACAACTATGAGATGGCTGTATCTTCCATACTACATGCATTATAGGCAGTTCCCGAACAGAATGGTAAAGGTTTATACTCCCCCAACCACCAACAAGCATCAATCCATGGCTTGTTCGAAACAACGAGTGCCTCCAACTAGCAACAGCCCTGGGGGAGTTTTGTTTAATTATTTTGATTTGCTTTGATCTTTTTGGATCATGGGACTGGGCATCCCGGTTACCGGCCCTTTCTCATGAATGAGGAGCGGAGTCCACTCCTCTTGAGAATAACCCACCTAGCATGGAAGATATAGGCAGCCCTAGTTGAAACATGAGCTGCTCGAGCATACAAAACAGAATTTCATTCGAAGGTTTGGAGTTTGGCACATACAAATTTACTTGGAATGGCAGGTAAATACCGGATATAGGTAGGTATGGTGGACTCATATGGAACAACTTTGGGGTTTAAGGAGTTTGGATGCACAAGTTGTATTCCCGCTTAGTACACGTGAAGGCTAGCAAAAGACTGGGAAGCGACCAACTGAGAGAGCGACAACAGTCGTAAACATGCATTAAAATTAATTTACACCAAGTACAAGCATGAGTTGGATATAATCTACCATGAACATAAATATCATGAAGGCTATGTTGATTCGATTCAACTACATGCGTAAACATGTGCCAAGTCGAGTCACTTAATACATTCAAAAGAGGATACCATCCCATCATACCACATCATAATCATTCTAATAGCATGTTGGCACGCAAGGTAAACCATTATAACTCATAGCCAATCAAGCATGGCACAAGCAACTATAATCTCTAAATGTCATTGCAAATATGTTTACTTCATAATAGCTGACTCAGGAACGATGAATCATCATATTTACAAAAATAAGAGAGGTCGAGTTCATACCAGCTTTTCTCATCCCAATAAGTCCATCATATATTATCATTATTGCCTTTCACTTGCACGACCGAACGATGTGTATAATAATAAGAGTGTATGTGCATTGGACTAAGCTGGAATCTGCAAGCATTCAACTCAAGAGAGAAGACAAGTAGTATGGGCTCTAAATTAAATAAACAATCATGCATATAAGAACCACTAAGCATTTTCAATATGGTCTTCTCGACCCCCAAAAGAAAGAAAAGAAAATAAAACTATTTACACGGGAAAGCTCCCAACAAGTAAAATAAGAACGAGAAATCTTTTTGGGTTTTCGTTTTAATTTCTACTACAAGCATGGAAATTAAACTAACTAATTTTTTTTTGTTTTTCTTAAAATTTATCAAACACACAAGAAGAAAACTAGAAAAAGAAATTTAAACTAGCATGGATAATACAATGAAAGAGTATGAGCACCGACGACTAGTGTGGTGAACATGAATGTAAAGTCGGTGAGAAATATGTACTCCCCCAAGCTTAGGCTTTTGGCCTAAGTTGGTCTAATACCAGTGACCGCCTAGCTGATATCCATAAGTGAAACTGGGGTAGTACTGAGATGCAGAGGCGACCGCCTCCTGAGCAGCAGTGTGTTGGCGAGCTGCCTCCATTCCCCTCTCATATTCAGTGGCTTCTTCCCTGGTGACAACATATCTTTCTTTTGTCTGATAATCAAAAAGGTAGGGGGCAGGAAGAGTAACAGGGACGACGTTCCGTCTGTTATAGGTTAGTCGATAATGGAGGAATTGTTCATTCCTCTCAAGAAACTGATGATCAAACATAGCTTCTTTATCCAAATAAACAGGAGGTACAATCATGTCCCCCTCTTGTGGAGCTATATTAAGAAAATTAGCCACACGGGTTGCATAAATTCCTCCAAAGATATCACCCCTTCTACTATTATTCTGCAACCTACGTGCAATTATTGCCCCCAAGTTATAACCTCTATAACCTGACACAACACTCTTGAGGACACAAAGATCAGGGGCACACATGTGACATACTTCGTCCTTACCGTTAATGCATCTACCAATAAAGAGAGCAAAATAATGTATAGCAAGAAAATGAATGCTCCCTATGGTAGCTTGTGTTACGTCCCTGGATTCTCCCACAGTAATACTAGCAAGAAAATCTCTAACTTCAGATTTGGGAGGATCATTAACATTACCCCACTACGGGAGTTTGCAAGCAGTTGTGAAATCCTCTAAATCCATGGTATAAGATGTATCATAAATATCAAACATAACACTAGGAGAATTACGCGCAGAAATATATTCGAACCTCCGCACAAAGGAATCAGTCAATTGATAATATTGAGGACACTTATCTTGTAAGAAGTCCTCCAGCTCGGCATTACGCACATACGCGTCAAACTCCTCCTTGAAGCCTGCTTCGACCATAAAATCATCGGATGGCCACTCGCAAGCTCGTACATTTGCGTCCCTTGGCAAATTAACATCTTGTTCACGTATAGCAATCATCGGTCCTTTCTTTATCGAGGAACCACCTTGGTACATTCTTCTAAGCATATTTCTTTTTCTGAAAATTTCTGAAATTTTAGTAACTTGAAAATAAAAGTGAACAAAACTAAACAAGATTGATAGCAACTACTCCTACAAGTGCCTAGAGCCTATATCATGCATTGGAATTGCTTGGGACCACATAAATTTAACATGCAAGCTCAAGAACATGGTCACCTATGCAGCAAAAATTTGCAAGGAATAAAGCACTAGAACAAAAACTAATTGGACCAATGGAGGAGTCACATACCAAGCAACAATCTCCCAAAGCAGTTTTGCGAATGGAGCTTTGAGCTAAGAGATCGAAAATCGCAGCAAAACGAGCTAGAACTCGTGCTTGAGCTGGATCAGGATTTTTTTGGGTAGAAGATGAAGTGTGTGGGTGCTGGCATAAGTGGAGGGGACCCACCAGGGGCCCACGAGACAGGGGGCGCACCCTACAGGGGGGCACGCCCTCCTCTCTCGTGGCCTGGTGCTTGCCCCTCGTGTAGTGTTTTCAGTGCCTAAAATCCTCAAATATTCCAAAAAAATCATACTAAATTTGCAGGGCATTTGGAGCACTTTTATTTTCGGACTATTTTTTAATGCACGGATAATTCAGAAAACAGACGGATAATACTATTTTTGCTTTATTTATTCTAAATAACAGAAAGTAAAAAGAGGGTACAGGAGGTTGTGCCTTATAGTTTCGTCTATCTCGTGATCATCAAAATGAACCCACTAACAAGGTTGATCAAGTCTTGTTAACAAACTCATTCCGAATAACACGGAACCGGAGAAATTTCGAATAACACTAAGTTACCTCAACGGGGATATGAAAATCCCCAACAATAAGAATATCATACTTTTTCTTGACAGTAGGAAGAGGAAATTCAAAACCTCCAAAAATGATAGTTGGAACTTTTTCAATAAAATTGATGCTATGAACTTGAGATTGTTTCCTCGGGAAGTGTACTGTATGCTCATTACCATTGACATGAAAAGTGACATTGCCTTTGTTGCAATCAATAACAGCCCCTGCAGTATTAGGAAAAGGTCTACCAAGGATAATAAACATGCTATCGTCCTCGGAAATATCAAGAATAACAAAGTCCGTTAAGATAGTGGCATTTGTAACCACAACAGGCACATCCTCACAAATACCAACAGGTGTAGCAGTTGATTTATCAGCCATTTGCAAAGATATTTCAGTAGGTGTCAACTTATTCAATTCAAGTCTACGATATAAAGAGAGAGGCATAACACTAACACCGGCTCCAAGATCACATAAAGCAGTTCTAACATAATTTTTTTTAATAGAGCATGGTATAGTTGGTACACCCGGATCTCCAAGTTTCTTTGGTATTCCACCCTTAAAAGTGTAATTAGCAAGCATGGTGGAAATTTCAGCTTCCGGTATCCTTCTTTTATTTGTGATGATATCCTTCATGTACTTAGCATAAGGATTTACTTTAAGCATATCAGTCAAGCGCATACGTAAGAAAATAGGTCTAATCATTTCAGCAAAGCGCTCAAAATCCTCATCATCCTTTGACTTGGATGGTTTAGGAGGAAAGAGCATGGGTTTCTGAATCCATGCTTCTCTTTCTTTACCGTTCTTCCTAGCAACAAAATCTCTCTTATCATAACGTTGATTCTTTGATTGTGGGTTATCAAGATCAACAACAGGTTCAATCTCTACATCATTGTTTTTGCTAGTTTGAGCATCAACATGAACATTATTATTAACATTATCACTAGGTTCATGTTCATCACCTGATTGTGTTTCAGCATCAGAAATAGAAATATCATTGGGATTCTCAGGTGTGTCTACAGTAGGTTCATTAGAAGCATGCAAAGTCCTATCATTTTTCTTCTTCTTCTTTTTAGAAGAACTAGGTGCCTCTAAATTATTTCTCTGAGAATCTTGCTCGATTCTCTTAGGGTGGCCTTCAGGATACAAAGGTTCCTGAGTCATTCTACCAGTTCTAGTAGCCACTCTAACAGCAAAGTCATTTTTATTATTTAATTCTTCAAGCAAATCATTTTGAGCTTTGAGTACTTGCTCAGCTTGGGTAGCAACCATAGAAGCATATTTGCTAACGCGGTGAAGTTCATCTTTAACTCTAGCCAGATTATCACCTACGGGTCCTATCTCGAAAGCATTATTCTTTAACTCTCTACCAACATAAGCATTAAAACTTTCTTGTCTAGCCATAAAGTCATCAAATTCATCTAAGCATGGGCTATGGAATTTAGTAGAGGGTATTTCAACTTTATCATATCTATAGAGAGAATTTACCTTTACTACATGTGTCGGGTTATCAAGACAATGTGGTTCTTCAGGCGGTAAATTAAGACCATGTATTCTCTTCAATAGGAGGTAAATTCTTAACATCTTCAGCTTTAATACCTTTTTTTCATTGATTTCTTTGCCTCTTGCATATCTTCAGGACTGAGAAATAAAACACCTCTCTTCTTCGGAGTGGGTTTAGGAATAGGCTCAGGAGTTGGCTCAATTGGTTCAGGAATTGGCTCAGGAAGAGTCTGATTATTTTCATTAGTCAACATATTATTAATAGTATTTCAGCTTCGTCGACTGTTCTTTCCCTGAAAACACAACCAGCACAACTATCCGAGTAGTCCTTGGAAGCATCGGTTAGTCCATTATAAAATATATCAAGTATTTCATTTTTCTTAAGAGGATGATTAGGCAAAGCATTACGTAACCAGAGAAGCCTCCCCCAAGCTTGTGGGAGACTCTCTTCTTTGATTTGCACAAAATTATATATTTCCCGCAAGGCAGCTTGTTTCTTATGAGCAGGGAAATATTTAGCAGATAAGTAATAAATCATATCCTGGGGACTACGCACACAACCAGGAGCAAGAGAATTATACCAAGTCTTAGCATCACCCTTTAATAAGAACGGAAATATCTTAAGTATATATAAATAGCGAGATTTCTCATCATGAGTAAACAGGGTAGCTATATCATTCAACTTGGTAAGATGTGCCACAACAGTTTCAGATTCAAGGCCATAAAAAGGATCAGATTCAACTAAAGTAATAATATCAGGATCAACAGAGAATTCATAATCCTTATCAGTAACACAGATAGGTGAAGTAGCAAAAGCAGGATCGGGTTTCATTCTAGCATTAAGAGAATGCTGCTTCCATTTAGCTAATAATTTCTTAAGATCATTTCTATCATTGCAAGCAAGAATTTCTAAAGCAGCTTTTTCATTCATAACAATACCCTTAGGAACAACAGGTAAAACATAATCATTGGGGGGACCTTCATCATCACTATCATCAGTAATAGGATCCTCAGTAATTTCATTCCCCCTAAATCTAGCAAGTTGTTCATCTAAAGATTCACCTAATGGCACAGTAGTATCACTCACAGAAGTAGTTTCATCATGCATAGCAGCAGTGGCATCATCAATAACATGCGACATATCAGAATTCATAGCAGTAGCAGGTTTAGGTGTCACAAGCTTACTAATAACGGAAGGAGAATCTAGTGCAGAGCTAGATGGCAATTCCTTACCTCCCCTCGTAGTTGAGGGCAAAATAGTAGTTCAATCGTCTTTCAAGTTCTTCATAGTGATCAACAAATATAAATCCCAAGTGACTCAGAGAATAGAGCTATGCTCCCCGGCAATGGCGCCAGAAATTAGTCTTGATAACCCCCAAGTATAGGGGATCGCAACAGCTTTCGAGGGTAGAGTATTCAACCCAAATTTATTGATTCGACACAAGGGGAGCCAAAGAATATTCTTGAGTATTAGCAGTTGAGTTGTCAATTCAACCACACCTGGATAACTTAGTATCTGCAGCAAAGTGTTTAGTAGCAAAAGTGGTATGATAATAAAGGTAACGGTAGCAAAAGTAAAGATAAATGTTTTTGGGTTTTTATAGTAGTTGTAACAGTAACAACGGAAAAGTAAATAAGCGAAGAACAATATATGAAAAGCTCGTAGGCAATGGATCAATGATGGATAATTATGTCGGATGTGATTCCTCATGCAATAGTTATAACATAGGGTGATATAGAACTAGCTCCAATTCGTCAATGTAATGTAGGCATGTATTCCGTAAATAGTTATACGTTCTTATGGAAAAGAACTTGCATGACATCTTTTGTCCTACCCTCCCGTATTCAGCGGGGTCCTAGCGGAAACTAAGGGATATTAAGGCCTCCTTTTAATAGAGAACCGGAACAAAGCATTAGCACATAGTGAATACATGAACTCCTCAAACTACGGTCATCACCGAGAAGTGTCCCGATTATTGTCACTTCAGGGTTGTCGGATCATAACACATAATAGGTGACTATAGACTTGCAAGATAGGATCAAGAACACACATATATTCATGAAAACATAATAGGTTCAGATCTGAAATCATGGCACTCGGGCCCTAGTGACAAGCATTAAGCATAGCAAAGTCATAGCAACATCAATCTCAGAACATAGTGGATACTAGGGATCAAACCCTAACAAAACTAACTTGATTACATGGTAAATCTCATGCAACCCATCACCGTCCAGCAAGCCTACGATGGAATTACTCAAACACGGCGGTGAGCATCATGAAATTGGTGATGGAGGATGGTTGATGATGACGACGGCGACAAATCCCCCTCTCCGGAGCCTGGAACGGACTCCAGATCAGCCCTCCCGAGAGAGATTAGGGCTTGGCGGCGGCTCCGTGTCGTAAAACGCGATGAAACTTTCTCCTTGATTTTTTTCTCCCGGGACAGAATATATGGAGTTGGAGTTGAGGTCGGAGGGTGTCCAGGGGGCCCACGAGATAGGGGCCGCGCCCTAGGGGGGCGCCCCCTGTCTCATGGACAGGTCGTGGGCCCCCTGGCACTAATTCTTTCGCCAAAAATTCTTATTAAATCTAAAAAGTGCCTCCGTGGATTTCCAGGACATTCCGAGAACTTTTCTTTTCTACACATAAAACAACATCATGGTAGTTCTGCTGAAAACAGCGTCAGTCCGGGTTAGTTTCATTCAAATCATGCAAGTTAGAGTCCAAAACAAGGGCAAAAGTGTTTGGAAAAGTAGATACGTTGGAGACGTATCAGGCGACGGTAGTGGAAGTAGTGGATTCACGTTTCGTAGATGTTCGGGGTCACGGCGAGGAACTTGACGCCCACGGAGTCTTCGAGGGTCGACGGTAGTGGTACACACATTGTCGGGGTACTTGTCGGTCTGGTCTTGGCGACGGTAGTTGTACACAGGTCATAGAGGAACTTGATGCATCCGAGGTCTCCGGGTTCGTAGTTGTACTTGGCATTCGGAGTCCGGGACTTGTCTATGGTGTACTTGGTGCTTGAGGTTCCAATCCGGGGGTGCATGCGTCCACGGTAACACTGCATGGTGCGTAGAGGCGACAACTTGGGCGGTGCTGGGCATCGGGATCAGGAGCGTGCTCGCTCGGGCATGGAGCTGGTCGCGGTCAACGCGCGAGCCGCGCGTGCAGGCGGATCGAGCAGGCAGCAACGCTGCTCGTCCTCCTCGGTCGAGGCCGAGGCGAAACGTGGCAGAGGAGCTTGGCGGATGCAAGCAGCAGCACAGGGCTGGAAGAGGCGACGCGGGTTGAAGAAGAGGAAACAGCGGCGCGATGCAGGGGCTTGGCGAGGCGGGTTCCGTGCGGGAAGGACGGAGTCAAGGAGCATCGGGGAGTGGGACTTGGCGAAGGGCGGCGCGATAAGGGACTTGGCGCCGTCAAGGACGACGGCCTCAGGTCAGGGGAAACTCGAGCGCAGAGAAGGCACTGCTCGTCGTCCTCCCGCTCGATGCAGAGGAGGCGACGGCGCGGGTCTGCGGGGCTCCCACGGGACAGTCTTGAGGCGCAGGGGTGTCGACCTTGAGCAAATCCGACAGGGACGGGGCACCAGAGAAGGGACGGCGACGGCTTGGCGAGACTTGGGGACGAGCTCCCGGCGGCGAGGCGTGATGCAGGGGAGGCAGACAAGGTGCTGGCATTGCGTCTCCCTCGTGAAGAGAACGAGCGGGCCAGGCAGGGAACCCGGCGCCCGATGGCTTGAAGATGGCGTGGCGATGGACTTGGTACGAGGGCCTTGGGGCTCCGGTAGCGACGGGAACTGCAAAAACGTACGAATCCGGTCGGTGGCTGGTGAGAGGAATGGGTGCGAGCGCTGCTCTCTACGTGCGTGCGTGTGGGTGGCGGCGAAGGGGGAACGAGATGAGGGAACGAGGGGAGATGCTCGCTAGGGTTAAGAGTTGGGGCGAGCTGGGCCTTGGGCCATGGAGGAGTTGGGCTGCGGATGGGCCTAGATGGCCTGCTGGGCTCTCTCTCACTCTAAAAAAAGAATAAAACAGAGATGAGAAAGAAAATAAAAATAGGTTAGAGGTGGAGCTTGAGCAGGAGGGTATTTTTCCCGGACTCATAAAAATGAGCTTGATCCAAGAAAAATAGAAAAGAGGCACGAATGCAAGATTTAAATTCAAACTCATTTGAATATCATTCAAATGGGTTTGAATTGGGACTAGGTTTGGTGTGGTTAAAAATGTTGAGATTTAAGGAGGAGCCTCAATAAAAGGGAAAAGAATTATAGGCAAGGTTACAGAGTCAAAACTCGAAGAAGGAAAGGCCAAAGGATTTAACATGCACGTGTATTGTGGTAAATTCCAAATTAATGGAATATAATTTTTATAGCTCCCTAATAATATTGGGAGGATATATGTTATGAAGAGAAATCACCATTTGAATTCCCTCGATTTAAATAGAACAAAGATCTATGCAATTTATTTAGGCGAGTTTTTAAAAAGGGGTTGCATGATGACATGATGCAATGCAAATGATGCAATGATGAATGCAACAAGCAAAACAAACACACGGCGAAACTCGGAATAGCTGGAAGTCTTCTGGTGCGTCGGTCTCGGGGCGTCACAACTCTCCCACACTAACAAAGGATCTCGACCCGAGATCCTAGGGATGGCACTGGAGAGAAGCAGAAAAGGAAGAGGTAAAACAAAGTTGCTTCTACGACAAACGAGAGAAACCAACAAGCCTTGAGAGGTTGAAAAGTTGAAAGAAAGAACATAACAAAGTTGAACACAATAGAGAGCACTGCGGTAGAAAAATAGAAACAAGGAACACCATTTGAACCTTGGAGGTTGCAAAGCTATGAATGACGAGTACAAAGGACAAGAAGGAATTGGAACCACTCTGGTTGAAACGAGATAAACAAGCAACAAGGAAGATCAAATTCAGGCAGCACTCCGGTTGGAAAGAGATGCAAGACTTGATAAGATGAAAAGAACTTGAAAAGAGGACACGACACACCGATTAAATGGATAAGCAAGAAAATAACATGAACTTGACAAAACGAGGTGACAGGTGAAGCGAGCAACATCACAGTGCCTCCGGAACGAAAGAATAGAAGTTAGATTGTTGGGAAGAAAAGAACGGAGAAGAAAATGCCAACTCGTACCACAAATGAGCTTGGAAAGCACCCTTCCAAGAAGGTTACAACGGGGTTGTTGGAAAACCAACAACGAAACGAATAAGCTTGTAGTGGGCTCATGGAAAGCTTCTCAAAATTGAGCCAAAATTCTACCACTACGGAAACAAATAATATAATTGATAACACCAACGAGATGAAAAACTTCTTCCACCAAGATAATAGAGAGATAACTTGGACCATTGATAATCACCACAATAGCAACATTCCTTAGGGAAGGCTTAAGGTGAAATATGACACAAGATAACTTCCAACGAAGCAATTATGATGGCTTGAAACAACTCATGATCGAAGAGAAAATGACTGTTTTAAAATATCTCATTCTTAACAACTTGTGAATCATGAAACATGAAGAGAAATTGTCAAGGATGACATAACATCATCTCAAAAGATAAGATAGAAGGAATTGCACTTCGAAATGCAAGATGAAGAATGCTTGAACGCCTCAAAACAAAACATGTGTTAAGCACCATGTTTAATTTTGAGTATAGCTTGGCGGGTCATAACTTCGAGAGAAATCTTGAAGAACAATTGAAGAATGAAAAGAATCCTTGACGAATCACCATGTAGAGCCTCCATGAAGAACT
Source organism: Triticum dicoccoides (assembly GCF_002162155.2). Lineage (NCBI taxonomy): Eukaryota > Viridiplantae > Streptophyta > Magnoliopsida > Poales > Poaceae > Triticum > Triticum dicoccoides. The sequence goes on from NC_041389.1 coordinate 155,183,566, forward strand.
CCGGTAATAAAAGGATGATAAAAAGAAAGAGAAGTTGAAAACACAAGGTGAAGCCTTGCAATGATTTAGGTGGTGCTTCATGACAATATAACTGAGAAAACTTGGAACTCCGAAAAAGGAAAAGATGAAGCATCTCGAACCGACAAATGTGACAAGATGAACAACTCTGGAAAGAAGAAACTAGATCACTTGGGTGAAACAATAATAAGAATTACGTTATGCGTATCCTTTACCTATTTAAATTGATGACAAGCCACAGATTTGGCATACTACTGAATATCGTAGAAAGGATTAAGAGAGATATAGTGCAAACTTGAGAAGCTATTGATGGAACCACCGGTGGGATTTGAAAACAACGAATGAATTAATATGTTAACGAAGGAAGTGAACTCTTGAACGAACCACTGTAAGAATTGAAAATGAAAGATGAAAGAGAATGAATCACCGGGGAGAATTAGAAGAACAAATATGCTTGAGGGGATTTAGATACAAGGGAACGGGAAGAACTCGAGCTGATTAAAGAACATTTGAACGAAGTGCCGGGATAAATAGAGAACGATAACTGGAATGATGGCCTCCGGTGAAAAGAAATGGAAAAACAACTCCTGACATACTCCAGATAGTTAAGAACAGAATATATGACAAATGGAATAATTCGAGAGGATAATATGTAGCTAGAACCACGAATCTTCGAGAGAACGGGCAAGATTTAGAGGAAAAAATCTTCTTCTATCTTGAAATGACAGCGAGGAACGCCACCAAAATTACTGAGGTACTCCGGTAGAATGAAAAGCGAAGAGCTTGAGCCAACAATGAAAAGAATTTGAACGCGATCTTGGAGAAGGCATGTCATTGATGGAATCCATTCTTACGTCAAACTCCGAAAAGAATTTGGGATAGCTCCAGAATAATTAGAAGAGTCAAGTAAGATCTTGGGAAAAGACCTGTGGGTTAGGGCCCACTAAAGAAAACATCGTTGGAAAGGATTGTTGAAGAGATATATGATGCACCGGAACAATTAAAATATTTGAATGAGGTGACAACCTCCAATTAATTGGAACACAGACGAATCTCCTTAGATGTCTTGAGCACTCCGGAATGATTGAATGGCGAGAGGCAAACGAGCAAGGAGAACACTTGATCCAAGGAAAATAATGTGATCAACCCAAAAAACTTGAATTGAGTCCACCGGAAAAGAGATGAAGAATGTCAAACAAAAAAGAATTCACCGGTTGAAACAATTGACGAAAGACTAAAGAGGCTCCTCGCGAATGCAATTGATAGTCGAAAGAGACTCAGACTCCGGGAAGTAAAAGGGGTGGGAGGGCGGGAAAACAAAGGCACCTGGAAGGGAGAACCGACGAATATCTTGAAGAGAAAACACCAGTTGAAAGAAAGCAAAGGCTTCGCACGTGTAGGATGGATACTCGATTACGGACTCCGGCTCCGAGATGAAAAGGGGTGGGCGGGTGGGAAAAAGAAAAACAACTGAAGGTTGATCTTGCAATGATGAAGAAGCTCGAGTCAACTCGACGAGAAATGCACCAGATGAAAAGAGCTGAGAACAAATGATCAGAAAACCAACTGCGTGATCCTAAAGAAAGTTTGAAACGGAAGAGGAGTAAGTCAAAACACCTACGTCAAGATTCCTGACCAGAGCGACGAAGGGACTGAGGAGTAAAAAGAATTCCTACTTTCTGATATAACTAGACTCCGAAATCAGTTTTCTTCTAGACTCGACAACAGCCAACTACGAACAATCAAGGGGGCTCCTATGATCGGTCGAGGCTCTGATACCAACTTGTCACGCCCAATATGCGACCCTATCCTAAAGGAACTCGAAGGTCCCACCAAGGGTAGAAGCGCATATTGGAGACGCTTTTGAAAGGTGGATATCATTACCTCGTACCATTACATAATAGTTGAGGATACATACAAGAGGCATACAATGCCACATGAATACAACAACATCATACACAAGAGCACCATCCGACTACGGATGAAACACAAACAGAAACTCAAACGACGTCCACCCTGCTAGCCCAGGCTACCAACTAGGAACTTATCCCCTGAGCGACGAAGCAGAAGAGGAACTCAAAACAAGCAAGCATCGCTCTCGCGTCATGATCATCGCACAACCTGTACCTGCAACTGTTGTTGTTGTATTCTGCGAGCCACGAGGACTTAGCAATCCCATTACCATGGGTATCAAGACTAGCAAAGCTTAATGGGTATGAAAAGGATAAGTGGTGAGGTTGCAGCAGCGATTAAGCATATATGGTGGCTAACATACGCAAATGAGAGCGAGAAGAGAAGCAAACGGAACGGTCGAAAAGCTATAAGTGATCAAGGGGGTGATCCTAAAACTACTTACATCATACATAACCCAAAAACCGTGTTCACTTCCCGGACTCCGCCGAAAAGAGACCATCACGGCTACACACGCGGTTGATGCATTTTAATTGAGTCAAGTGTCAAGTTCTCTACAACCGGATATTAACAAATTCCATCTGCCACATAACGGCGGGCACGGCTCTCGAAAGTTTATACCCTGCAGGGGTGTCCCAACTTAGCCCATCACAAGCTCTCACGGTCAACAAAGGATATTCCTTCTCCCAGGAAGGCCCGATCAGTCTCGGAATCCTGGTTTACAAGACATTTCGACAATGGTAAAACAAGACCAACAAGACCACCCGACTCTGCCGACAAATCCCGATAGGAGCTGCACATATCTCGTTCTCAGGGCACAATGGATGAGGAATCCGTACAAATAAAACCAGACCTCAAGTTTCCCTGAGGGGGCGTTGCAAAGGGCTCTAGTTTGGACCAACACTCAGAGGAGCACTGGCCCGGGGGGTAAATAAAGATGACCCTCGGGCTCCGGAAACCCAAGGGAAAAAGGCTTAGGTAGGCAAATGGTAAAACCAAGGTTGGGCCTTGCTGGAGGAGTTTTATTCAAAGCGAACTGTCAAGGGAGTCCCATAAATCACCCAACCGCGTAAGGAACACAAAATCAAGGAACATAACACCGGTATGACGGAAACTAAGGCGGCAAGAGTGGAATAAAACACCAGGCATAAGGCCGAGCCTTCCACCCTTTACCAAGTATATCGATGCATTAATTAAATAAGAGATATTTTGATATCCCAACATAATCCTGTCCATCATGGAGCAATCTTCAACTTCACCTGCAACTAAGAACGCTATAAGAGGGGCTGAGCAAAGCGGTAACATAGCCAAGCAACGGTTTGCTAGGATGGGTGAAAAGGTTAGAGGCTGACATGGCAATTTGGGAGGCTTGAAGAGCAAGTGATAGGCAGCGCAGCATAGCGATAGTACGAAGCAACTAGCACAGCAATGATAGTAGTGAAATCCAGAGTAACGGTCATCTTGCCTGAAATCCCGCAAGTAAGAAGAACGAGACCATAAAGAAGACAAACGGACGTAGCCGAACCAAGCGTAGACGAACGAATCCTCACGATCGCAACGAAACAGGAACTATCGAGAAGAAGCACAATCGGAAAGGAGCAAACCACATGGTAAACACACAAGCATAATCATGGCATGATGCACAACCAAGTATGATGCATGTCCGGTTTAATGAGGCATGGCATGGCAAAGTGCAACAAGCAATACTACAAGTTAAGTGGAGCTCAATATGCAAAGAGTTGCATATTGACAAAACACCACATGCAATTATTTAGTTTGGTCTCGTTATAAGCTACTCAACAATATTAAATGTTCTTAAACATGGCAAGAGGTGAGGCATAAGTAAACTAACTATTTAGGCAAATTTAAATGAGGCCGGAACAACAAACAACAATTCCGGAAAATCCCCACATGTCATTTAGCAATTTAAAGCAACAACAAATTTTAAGCATTTAAATGTTGTTATCATGATGCGGACGACATATACAAGTTATATGCAATTTTATCAAAATGTTAACATGAGCATGTTATGAAGTATTTGGTCACCATGGCGGAACAAAAGGGGTGCCACAACAACGAATCCGAAAATGATGCCACGACAACATATCAGTTCCGGTAGCTCATGGAGATACTGGTGCAAAATGACGTGAGACGTGAGCGAGTCATGTAAGGATGGTGGGGTGATCCCGGTAACCGGGTTCCCATGGGTCGTCGGCATGGCGAACGAGGAGGAACATGCAATGACAACTCGGACACGGTGCAAACATAGGGTGCATCTCTCACACACACATGCATTCGGCAGTCGTCTCGGCGATTATACCTTCGAAGCGTGCGTTTTCGGGGCGGAACGAGTTCAAAGCGGAGTAGATGGAAGTAGACGTTCTCGCGACAGTAGTGGAAGTAGTGGCACACGGCGACGGTAGTGGAAGTAGTGGATTCACGTTTCGTAGATGTTCGTGGTCACGGAGAGGAACTTGACGCCCACGGAGTCTTCGAGGGTCGACGGTAGTGGTACACACGTTGTCAGGGTACTTGTCGGTCCGGTCTTGGCGACGGTAGTTGTACACAAGTCGTAGAGGAACTTGATGCATCCGAGGTCTTCAGGTTCATAGTTTTACTTGCGTTCAGAGTCCGGGTCTTGTCGGTGGTGTACTTGGTGCTTGAGGTTCCGATCCGAGGGTGCATGCATCCACGGTAACACTGCATGGTGCGTAGAGGCGACAAATTGGGCAGTGCTGGGCATCGGCATCAGGAGCGTGCTTGCTCGGGCATGGAGTTGGTCGCGGTCAACGCGCGAGGCGCGCGTGCAGGCGGATCGAGCAGGCAGCAACGCTGCTCGTCCTCCTCGGTCGAGGCCGAGGCAAAACGGGGCAGAGGAGCTTGGCGGATGCAAGCAGGAGCATAGGGCTGGCAGAGGCGACGCGGGTTGAAGGAGAGGAAACAGCGGCGCGATGCAGGGGCTTGCGAGGCGGGTTCCGCGCGGGAAGGACGGAGTCAAGGAGCATCGGCGAGCGGGACTTGGCGAAGGGCGGCGTGACAAGGGACTTGGCGCTGTCGAGGTCGACGGCCTCAGGTCAGGGGAAACTCGGGCGCAAAGAAGGCGCTGCTCGCCGTCCTCCTGCTCGATGCGGAGGAGGCGACGGCGCGGGTCTGCGGGGCTCCGACGGGAGTCTTGAGGCGCAGGGGTGGTGAGCTTGAACAAATCCGATGGGGACGGGGCACCGAAGAAGGGACGAAGACGGCTTGGCGAGACTTGGGGACGAGCTCCCGGCGACGAGGCGTGACGCAGGGGAGGCAGACGAGGTGCTGGCGTTGCGTCTCCCTCATGCAGAGAACGAGCGGGACAGGCAGGGAACCCGGCGCCCGATGGCTTGAAGATGGCGCGGCGACGGACTTGGTACAAGGGCTTGGGGCTCCGGTAGCGCCGGGAACGGCGAAAACGGACGAATCCGGTCAATGGCTGGTGAGGGGAACAGGTGCGAGCGCTGCTCTCTACGTGCGTGCGTGTGGGTGGCGGCGAAGGGGGGAACGAGATGAGGGAACGAGGGGAGATGCTCGCTAGGGTTAAGAGTTGGGGCGAGCTGGGCCTTGGGACATGGAGGAGCTGGGCTGTGAATGGGCCTAGATGGCCTGCTGGGCTCTCTCTCACTCTAAAAAAATAAAAATAAAACAGAGATGAGAAAGAAAAGAAAAAGAGGTTAGAGGTGGAACTTGATCAGGAGGGTATTTTTCCCGAACTCATAAAAATGAGCTTGATCCAAGAAAAATAGAAAAGAGGCACGAATGCAAGATTTAAATTCAAACTCATTTGAATATCATTCAAATGGGTTTGAATTGGGACTAGGTTTGGTGTGGTCAAAAATGTTGAGATTTAAGGAGGAGCCTCAATAAAAGGGAAAAGAATTATAGGCAAGGTTACAGAGTCAAAACTCGAAGAAGGAAAGGTCAAGGGATTTAACATGCACGTGTATTGTGGTAAATTCCAAATTAATGGAATATAATTTTTATAGCTCCCTAATAATATTGGGAGGATATATGTTATAAAGAGAAATCACCATTTGAATTCCCTTGATTTAAATAGATCAAAGATCTATGCAAATTATTTAGGTGAGTTTTTAAAAAGGGGTTGCATGATGACATGATGCAATGCAAATGATGCAATGATGAATGCAAGAAGCAAAACAAACACACGGCGAAACTCGGAATAGCTGGAAGTCTTCTGGAGCGTCGGTCTCGGGGCGTCACACTCACGGCGGGGCTCCGGCGGCCTCCACAGGGGAGGGGGGCGGGGCGGCCTGGGGTAGGGCGGCGGGCGACGGGCCAGGGCGGCGGGCGATCAGGGGCGAGGTGGCCTGGGGAAGGGCCGCAGGGCGGCCATGGCAGCCGGCAGGCGGCCTGGGTAAGGCGGCAGGGCGATGGGCCGGGGAGGCGGGCGGAAAGGGGCGGCTGGGGTGGCCGGCGGCTGCTGTGGGGGATCGGGGGAGGAGAGAGATGGCACGAGGGAAGAGAGAGGAGGCGTGGGGGGTGGGCCGTTAATCGAACGTTAGGTACTAACCTCTTTGCCGTGTGCTAGCAGACGGCAAAGATTCTTTGTCGTCCGCTAGCAGACGGCAAAGAGGTGGGGGTGGGCCATTACAGCACTGGACCCCACCCACCTCTTGCCGTCTGCTAGCCGACGGCAAAGAATATTTGTCGTCCGCTCGCAGACGGCAAAGAACTGGCTGATGGCAAATAGTATCTTTGTCGTCTGTTTTTTGTAAGCTGGCGGCAAAGACCTTTGTCGTCCGCTAGCAGACGGCAAAGAACTAGCTGATGGCAAATCCCCTAATTCCAGTAGAGCAAGACATAACAAGCACAAGTATCACAAGGATTTGAATGTGTCAGGCCTGATGAAGAAGTCTCTACCATGAGCAAAGCCTGAGCAACACTAGATAGCCATAGTTGTTAGAAAATCATGTAACTAGATTACTGACTCTGCTGCAAATGGGAGTCTGCTGGAAATATGCCCTAGAGGCAATATGTATTATTATATTTCTCTCTTTATAATTAAGAGTTTATATTCTATGATATAACTGCTATGATCCTAGAATATGTGATACAATGGAAAACGCATATGCACGTGTGGAATGATAAACGGTAAAATAAGATTTCTAGTCTCGCCTCTAAGACTAGCTCAAGTGTTGTGAGTGATCACATTTTCCGGATCGTAGGATATCCTTAAGTGTAACGAAGTACAAAAACAACATTGAGAGTATGATGTTAGAAGAACGATCATATTGAATCGACCCAAACTTGTTTGTTATACTTTGGGACAATATTGTCGGAAGTCAATTGTTATAACACGGAGTGTTAACATGTGATTTTGTTCCCTTGGACCATGAGAGTATTGTAGTCACTTCTTACCATACAATGAACTTTGGGGTTGCTCAAACATAATCTGTGACACGGTGATTATAACGACAACTTACAAGTTCATCGGAAAGTTTGACAAGGGACTAGATAGCTCGAGACTGGAATTTGCTCCTCCGACGATGGAGAGATATTCTTAGGGCCCTCTCGATGTGATGGCATCCATCATCATTTGGCCATACATAGGTGACTATGTCACGGGGATGCCGGAACATATCAACGAGAAAGAGGAACAAAACCGGTAACGAGGATGATGGTGTGTATAACTCAAGAGGATACCGATACATCTCGGGTTTTGCAAATATTGCGAAGTAAAGGGAACATCACATGATAACCAAAGTTTAACTCGAGTGTCATTCGTGTAGTCATAGTGATCGATATGGACGTCCACGGTTCCGCTATCGATCATTGAGCGAAGAAGTTTCGTTCGGGGTCACAAGCTTAAGGCAATCATCATCTGTTAAGTGTTAATAGGACGGGAGTATCAAGGATTTATTTGTGGAATTGTTTCATATTGCAATAGTTTCGAGAGGAATCAGAAATGTTTCGAGGTCACCAGAAGGGTTTCAGAGTTTATCGGCAATACTCGGTATTGCTGATAAATAATATATAGGTAAACGTTTCTGGGGATGCTAAATTACTAATAAAAGGCTCTAGTAATATTGCAAATCAAAGGGAATAGCACATGATAACCAAAGGGTCACTCGAATGGCATTCGTGTACTCATAAGGATCGATATGGACGTCCACGGTTCCGCTACCGTTCATTGAACAAAGGGGTTTTGTTCATGTTTATGTTTTACCGAATCTATAGGGTCACAAGCTTAAGGTAATCATGATCTATAGAGTGTTAGTAGGATGAGAGTAACGAGAAAATATATGTGAAATGGTTTCACTAATATTTGAAATAGTTTCAAGAGGATCAGAACCGTTTCGGGGTCACCGGAAGGGTTTTGGAGTTTATCGGGCAATATCGGGTGTTTATCGATAAATAATATATAGATGGGAAATGTTTCTGGAGATGTTAAATTAATAACAAAAGGCTTTAATGATAATTAGAAGGCTTTTATATTTAATTTAGTATCAACGGGCCTTAAAAGGTCAAGTGCTGAAAGGAGCATTGAACCACAAGAGCCCGTTAGGGGGAGGTGCCCTCCTTTCCCACTTGGGAGGCCGAATTGGAGTGGGGGGAGGACCTCCCCCCCTTGTGCGGTGCCCCTTTCTCTCCAACCTATATATATTAGAGGTACTGGCACCTTTTGGACAAAGTTTTTGAGCCTCCTCTAGTTCTCAAATCTAGTTCGAGTTGTTCTAGTTAGAGCTAGATCTAGTTCCACTAATCCTCATAATTAGAAGTCCAGTGTGGTATCTCCTCCCATTAATACTCCGACGATGATTAGCTCTGGACGGCAAAGCGCTGTCGGATCGTGAAGATCATACACTTGCAATCTGTGGAGTGTTAGTAGGACGAGAGTATCGAGGATTTATTTTGTGGAATTTTTTTCATTAATATTGAAATAGTTTCGAGAGGAACTAGAAGGGTTCGTGGTCATCAGAAGGGTTTCAGAGTTTATCTGGCAATACCGGGTATTAATGATAAATAATATATATGTGGAAAATGTTTCAGGGGTTGCTAAATTAATAATAAAAGGCTCTAGTAATTGATAGGCGGCTTTTATATTTAATTTAATATCAACAAACCTTAAAAGGCGAAAAGGTGGAAGGCCAAACGGTGGGGAGGCGACTTCTTTCCCTCCTTAGGAGGCCAAATTGGGAAGGGGGAAGGACTCCTCCTTACCCCCCTTGGCCAGTGCAAGGGCATGGGAGTCCTGGCGCCCCCTGTCGGTGTCAAAACCGGCGGATCTCGGGTAGGGGGTCCTGAACTGTGCGTCTAAGGCTGATGGTAACAGGAGGTGGGGGACACAATGTTTACCCAGGTTCGGGGCCTCTCTATGGAGGTAATACCCTACTTCCTGCTTGATTGATCTTGATGAATATGAGTATTACAAGAGTTGATCTACCACGAGATCGTAATGGCTAAAACCCTAGAAGTCTAGCCTATGTGATTATGGTTCTGCCCTATGGACTAAACCCTTTGGTTTATATAGACACGGAGAGGACTAGGGTTATACAAAGTCGGTTACAAAGAAAGGAATCTACACATCCAAATCACCAAGCTTGCCATCCACGCATAGGAGAGTCCCATCCGGACACGGGAAGAAGTCTTCTGTCTTGTATCTTCATAGCCCATCAGTCCGACCCATGTTAATAGTCCGGCCGTCCGAGGACCCCTTAATCCAGGACTGCCTCACCCCCTTCTCCCTTCCAACAAATATATACTAGACGCTTTGGGCACTTTTGAACACACAGGTTTTGGAGCCTCCTCTAGTTCTCTAGTTCTAGTTCTAGTTGGTCCTAGATCAATGAGCGCTTGACCTAGATCCTCTAATCCTCATAATTAGAATCCCAGTGTGGTTCTAATCTCTTTCCTCTAATTCTCTAGCGATGATTAACTCTAGATGGCAAAGCGTTGTCAAATCATGAAGGTCGTATGCTTGCAACTCGTACAGAGGATGTGCTTTAGGTCTTCCATTCGAGGGATTGTTCGTGGGCGGTTCGCGGGATCATTCATATACTGTTCGAGGGACTGCAAGTATGATCTACACCGGCTCATCTTCTTCCACTTCAACTTGGAGTCGGTAACGATCTGATCCAAACCGTTTATCGCATCTTCATAGTATTGTTGGGTGATCGTAGGGAGAATTTTTGTTTTCTACTGCGTTTCGCAATGTCCTCACCTCCCCTACCAATGATATGTGCAACCGTGCAACTTAGTATGTTGTTCACGCTAACTGCCTATTAGTCGATGTGGAACTCATTCCCCTCCCTACTTGTTTTATTAGGGGTTCCCCTCTCCTCCCCCCCCCCTCCCCCTACTTGTGGATATGTAGTTTAGTTGGTGGGGCAATAGACGGAGTTGCACATAGTCTGGTAGGCAGTTGGTCGAGGCAACATACGAAGTTACACATCCCACAGGCAGCATAGTTGGATGGTGAAAACTCCACATTCATTAGGGTAGTGAAAAGTTGCATATAAACAGGGCGCTAAAGTTGCACTTCTCACTAGCAGGGATGGTTTCACCTGGGTGCTAGTCTAGAAACTACACATCCACGGGGGATACAAGGAAACTTTGCACATCATTGTTAGACATCCACTGCTAGTCAGTTGGCCGATGCAGCAAACAATGAAAGCACATCCCCGGGCTGGTAAAAGTTGCACATCAACTACTAGGCAGTTGGCCTGAGCAATAGACGAGGTTGCACATCTCACTTGAAGGAGATAGTTTGGGGGTGAAGGTGCCATCAGTAAAACTGCATGTTTACGCGGTACGTGAAAAGTTGCACATCCACTGTCAGGTAGTTGCACATCGACTGCTAGGCAGTTGCACAAAACAGGAAGTAATTGCACAAGAAAATTTTGTCCAAACATATCCATGCCGGATATAGTTTCGAAGAGCACGTTGCAAGGGTTCCAACGATGAAAACGGATCTTAATTTCAATGTGCGATGTGGAAGTTATGGTATTTTAAAATTTTGAAAACCTAAATTAAGTGCATTCGCACTTGTTTACGTGGGTGCTTTGCAAAATTTTCCTGATCACACATGTTCACTTTTTCTAATATGGATTAGGGGGAACAAACTATTTTCATTTATTGATTGGGGGACGAAATATTGTTTTTTGATCGGCCACTCCGAAGCGCTAGAGGGCTAATGGCCACCCGCTAGACGCATCCTAAAATCTTATCAAGGTTTCCTACTAGTGTGATATTTACTAAACCTAAGAGCATCTATAGCCAGCCGTCCCAAACCCGTTTCAAACGCCCAGGCGGGCGGAGCGGTCACTGGCTGGTCAAAAGAAACCGACCCACTCGGGCGCCACAAACCGGCCTCAGTCGCCCGGATTGTCCGGTGCCCCTCATATCCAACCCAAATGTAGGGCGGATATGGCGGCCCGGGCATGCCCGAGCGCGTATGCCAGTCAGCCCGACCCATCGCCGACCCCACGCCATACTCGCAAAAAACACAATCTATCCCCTCTCTGAACCCTAGCTCACTCCGATCGAATCCGGCGAGATGTCAAGCTCTGGCAGCCACTCAGGCTCCGACCTCGACGTCGAGGAGGAGCTGGCCCTCCTCATTCTGCCGGAGCGATCCAAGGTGGACACGGGTGGCAGCTCTGGATCTACATCGTCACCGCTCCCGAGCCGGCGCAGCACGAACATCGAAGCTGGCCCCTCCCGGCCCGCGCGCAGCTCTGCGACGGTTGCGCAGTCCGCTTCGCCACCACACCGTCCCCTTCCTCCGCCGGCCGCTGCTCCGTGCGGGCAGCGGTGGGTGCTAGTGCCTGCTCCAGTGTCCCGCATGCGCACGCCGAAAACGAAGGCGCGCGCCGCTCGCCGTGAGGCAGTGAGTAAGGGGAGGGAAGCGGCGGAGCAATCCATGCGCCACCGCGGGTTGCTGGCGAAGCCTGACGAGGATGAGCGGCACCTCGCTTGGGTCTACCGCCGGTCATTGACGACGGCGAAGACGGATGCTCGCCACCTACATTGAAAGAATGTGAAGGCGCTCTGGCTTGCCATTGAGCGGTCAGTGCACGAGGCGGTAGAGGCGGCAGCAGAGGCGGCTCGGGTGGTGAAGCTTAAGCGACAACAGGGTAGAGTTGTCTGTCGGATGAAGGGGCTCGTTGCCATCTCTGAATCCTTCATTGACGACGACGACGACCAAGCTCCACCTCCGACGACTCGGACGATCCACCACCAGTCGTGGACGCCTATAGTTGCACCATCGACCGGGAGGGCAAAGGCCCGGTGAGGAGGTGGTGAAGATCTGTCGTCCCCATCTTTAGTTTCAAGCTTTTAGTAATATAGTTTAAACTTGTCGTCCCCATCTTTAGTTTCAAGCTTTTAGTAATATAGTTTAAACTTGTCCATTGTTTATATGGATTATGTGAACTTTGGCGATCTTTTGAAGATCCGTTGGTGATCTTTTGGTGATTAGAATGTGCATTTCTATGTCCATTGATGATCCACGCGGTTTTATTCATGTTGCATGCTTTAGTATGAATATACATGCTTTAGTATGAATATAGGGTAAGGGATATGAAATACACAGATTTGGAGGACAATTTAAGGAGTGCCTAGTCAATGCCCGCGGACGTGTAGATGCTCTAAGGAAGCTACTCTACGGCCGTTTCACCAAACTTGGTACTACAATCGAGAAAAATCTTCAGTCACAGCCATCCGCTGCGAAAATGTTGACCTGCCAGGGGTTCTGCACGGGTTTGGGGGGCAGCAGATGGCTTTCCCAATCAGATATTTCGGTCTGCCTATCACGTTGTCTAGAACCAGGCTAGTGCATTTGCAGTTCATCATGGACAGAATAAGAGCGAGGCTCGCTGGCTGGAAGGGGAAATTGTTGTCAGGCAGGCTGGTGGGTTCTGGTCAGATGTGTTTTATCGGCTATGCCAACTTTTGCGCTCGCCGTCCTCAAAGCACTAAAGAAATTCCTAAAGGAAATTGGCAAGATCAGACGCAAAGTTCCTCTGGGCACAAGGAGATGAACTGACAGGAGCTAGCTGCAAGGTGAACTGGAAGCGAGTGTGCACCGCGATTGACAATGGAGAGCTGGGAATCCTTGATCTGCAAAAAAATTGTAGAGCTCTCAGGCTACGGTGGCTATGCTTTGCATGGACGCAACAAGACCGGCCTTGGGTTGGGACACCACCCCCATGTGATGCTTCAGACAAAGCATTGTTTGCAAAGGCAACGGAGGTGACGATCGGCAACGGTGACACTGCACGTTTCTGGAACTGCTCGTGCCTCGGCCCGCCCCTCGCTGAGCAATTCCCGGCACTATATTACTTACTAAAAAGGGAAAACAGAACAGTTCGGGAGGCCCTCGAGCACAATTGTTGGGTCAGCGATCTAAGCCACAGAAACAGATTGAGGCTGGTCAACGATTCCCTGTCCCTATGGAGGATCATTGCTGCAGCAGGAACAACTCTCCGGAGGGATCAAGAAGACAAAATTAGGTGGAAGTTCACTGCTACGGGGGAATACACAGCAAGCTCTGCATACAAGCTACAGCTGCAAGACCAAGCACAAGGCCAACACCAAAGCTACAAGAAGCTGTTCTGGAAAGCAACGACAAACTTCAACGGATAGGGTGGCCCAACGGATATTTCTGCACGCACTGCATGAGAAATCTTCCTTCCCTGGCTCAAGCGCCTTTTCTCGGAACGGCTCGGCATCCCCGATGTCCGGTTTGCCGGGTGTGCTTCTGGCACCGTGTTCGTCGTCTTCCTTCGGGAGGCGGAGCAAGCGGCCGCCATGAGGGCCAGCCCCTTGGAAACTGACACACGCCGGGTGGATATCCTTCCTCATAATGCCGGTGACAACTCCTTCACCTTCTCGTTCCGCCACATAGTAAGCATGTCCTTAGAAAAAATGCCGCTAGAGCTGTGGGATCGCAGGGGTGTTTCATCAAGCATTGCTGGTTTTGCTAGCATGCTTGGCCTGAGCCACGCCTGCCTGCATGGAAACGATTTCTCATGCATCCTCGTCCTTGCCAAAGTGGAGGCACTGCAGCACATCCCGCACCACCTAGCTTTCCACCGCATCGACGGTGCCGGCATCTATGCCGATGTCATCATCAATGAAGTCTGGGGCGTGGCACGCACGCTGGGCCTCCCTTCCTCCCCTCCCTTACCACCCAACACCTACCATCCCGACAACGGCGACATCGGTCCAAGCCGCGGGATCCGCCGTGGACATGCAAACCCACGCGCGTCGGTCGCGGGCTATTAACGAGACCATGGTCGACCGCGCCTTTAGAGCCTTCCAACACCCTCACTTTGCAACCTTTAGTGATATTCTCGCCATGATCAAGCTATCGGCTAAACCTAGAATCTGCAAAGTTGACACCTTCGCCATTCCCACGATCGAGGAAGTGGCTCATGAGGATGAGGGTCGGCTCTGTCTCAAATCCGTTTTGCTAGCCACCAAGGTCAGGCGGCCACAAGTCGAGGCCGCCTTCAACGCAGACACTGTTAAACTAAGCAACAGTCGCTCCGCTTCTGGCATTGTGGTCGTCGGCCCAGCCAGCAAGGATCACAGCCATTTCATTTGCTTTGACCTCAATCTGGGGAAGGTTGAGCATCACACATGCCGCTCCATCCTTTTCAAGCTCTGGCCTAAAACCCTCTCCGGCGAATTCTGTTCCCGCACCCTGCCTTTGCTGCCCTCAGTTGAATGCAAATACCCGCCAAAAGCCTTCGTCCCGAATTCATTGATCCCTGATGCTGGGCCGCTTCTCACACTTTCGGGTGAGAATCAGTTTCCTAGGCTCGACAGGTCGCTAGCCCAGATTAGAGCTCAAGCCCACCAAGTGATGATCTCCAGGCCAATCTGTACTAGGCCCGTCCAGCCAGTACCCGGCCCGTTTGTGGGCCTGCTGCCAGTGGGCTTTCTCTCACCTGTCGCCTGCACTGATATGAAGCACGACGCTTGTGCTATCCTTCCGCTAGAAGTCGCGACCAGATTCTGCAACTGCCGAGCCCCAACCCTCCCACCATCCACCGCCCAGCAAGGAAACCAACCACCCACCCTTTAGCTCCTGGATCCGCCGGCGGCGGCGACGCACGCCGGCCATGCGGTGACGGACGCGGCCCAGCGACCACCTCAGCCGGTCGCGACTCCAGAGGCCGAACCTGAGCCTCCCCGAGCGGCAGATCTGGCCCCGCGTGCCTCCGCCGCCTCCCCCCGCCGGAGCCCTCGCATCCAGCAGTTGTACGACGGGGCGCGCGTCGATCCAATCGAGCGTGCCTCCAAGCGCAAGGCCGCTGTCACCCCGGCTGACGGCGAAGGCAGCCACCGTCGCTCCTCCGGGCGGAAGAAGAGGAGCAAGAGCCTGAAGGCAGCCTCCATCATCGAGCTGCCGCTGCAGGGCACCCCAAGGCCACTCACCAGGGGCAAGGCGAAGCTGCTGGCGCGCTGATGCAACCTCAACTTCGAAGCGGTCGATGCCGATGCATCTGCATCCCTCTCTACTGAATCAGGTGGCGCCTCTGGTTCCTCCGAGTCTACTGAGTCTACGCATGATTAATTCTAGCAGAATATCAAGCTGTGATGTGCTCTGTGTCCCCGTGCTTGCTAGAGCCCACCCCAAGGGTTGTTTTTCTCTGCATAAGTGTTGCATTGTACTCTGTCATGTCTGTGTTTGGCCCTGTCGGGCCCTGTATCTGCATTGTGATGCATGCCGTCACTGCATTAGTTGTTGTTCCTCAAGCTATGTAAGCTCTTTCGAGCAGTTTATCAATCAATCCACTCTTGTTTCCATTTGGAGCCGCCTCCGCAAGTCGGATGTGCCGGCTGCTTCCCCTTGTGTTGTCTGTTATGTTATTTATGCGGATTGCTAACTGGAATGTTAGGGGACTTGGTGACACTGACAAATGCTCTTTGGTCAAAGATGCACTCTTTTCTAGCCGATCGAGCGTTATATGCCTGCAGGAGACTAAATTGCAGGTCATGGACAAGAGGAAGGCAGCATCCTTCCTACCTTCAAACCACAAATCTTTCATCTACATGCCAGCATGCGGCACAGCAGGAGGACTTCTTGTAGCTTGGGATGATAGTGTGCTTCATGGCTCAGAAATAGCAAAACACCGTTTCAGTATATCAATCAGTTTTCAGTCTACAAGCAACAATGACAGCTTTGTTCTCTCCACTGTATATGCCACGTGTGATGAAGAGGAGAGGGATGAGTTTTTTGCGGTTATGAGCCAAATAGCCGAGCTGGTTACAGGACCATGGATCGTTCTAGGTGATTTCAATATGTATAGGTTTGCACATGAAAAATCACAAGGAAGAAGGAACTGGACTCTGATCGACAGGTTCAACTCATGGATTAGAGAGCATGCTCTTGATGACATCGGTATCGTTAACAGGAGTTTCACCTGGTCCAATAAGCGAGAGGAGCCAACGCTGATCAAGCTTGATCGAGTCCTGGTAAATGCAGAATGGAACCTGGGATTTCTCAACACAACATCTGCTGCTTTGCCTGCCACAACCTCTGACCATGTGCTCATTGGTGTGGAGTTCTCGAGGGAAGCTGCCAAAAGTCCTTTTTTCATGTTTGAAAATCATTGGCTGCACATTCCTAAGCTCAGATAAATTATCAGTCACATCTGGGGGAAAGGAACTAGAGCTTTTGCCTCTGTCTCAACCTTACTAAACTTCAAGCTCAGAAGATTGAGGGCTGCTATAAGAGCTTGGGAACGCACCAAACCACCAACGTAGAGCACCATTGCCAACTGTAAGCATGTGGTTCAATACATGGACGTAGTGGAGGAAAGAAGACGCTTATCGAGGATGGAGATTGCCCTCAGGAAGCATGCCAACTTGAAGGCTCAACAGTTGATTTTATGGCAGACTAGCCTTTGGAGGAGAAGAGCAAAGATAAGAGGTTGTACCTTGGGGGATGAGAACACAAGGTTTTTCCATGCCTTGGCTAATTGCCAACACCGCAAGAACAAAATCAAGCTCTTGGTTAAGGATGGCGTAGACTTCTACAGGGATCATGACAAGCTACAGATTGCAACTGAATTCTTTACACAGATCCTTGGAGAAAGCTCAACTTTTATGCCAGTCCTGGACCCCTCCCAGCTCTATGACCCAGTTGACCTGTCGGCTCTGGAGGTGCCCTTCACTTGGGCCGAAATTGCAACAGCTATTCAACATGCACCAAGCAACAGGAGCCCTGGGCCAGATAGTTTCACAAGTGAGTTCTACAGAAGTTTTCTTGGGCTGTTGAAAGAGGATTTGCTGAGGTTTTTCAGGAGTTTTATGACCATGGCAGCGACCTGCTCGGCATTAATACCGCAAACATTGTGCTGCTTCCAAAAAAGGACGATCCAAGGACTTCAGGCCAATCTCTCTTGTACACAGCGTACCGAAGCTTGCCACCAAGGTGATGACTGTGCGCTTACAGCGGCTGATCCAAAGCCTCATTCACACTCTCCAATCTGGCTTCCTCCGGGGGTGTTGCATCATTGAAAACTTTGCACTGGCAGCCGAGCTAGTACAAGAAGCTAGAAAGAGGAAAGTACCAATGATTGCTTTAAAGCTTGATTTGCGAAAAGCTTTTGATAGTGTCCACTGGGACGCTCTAAAACAAATCTTAGCGGCAAGAGGTTTTGGGGATAGATGGATCAGATGGGTGGACTCTATTCTGGCAACTAGCTCCTCCAGAATTCTTATCAATGGCAACCCTGGCGAACGGATACTCTCAAAATGTGGACTCCGGCAAGGTGAAGCCCTGTCCCCGTACCTCTTCATCTGGTCGCGGATATTCTCCAATAACTTTGCCAAAAAGAGTACCGGGAGGGGAACCTTGTGCACCCCTTGGGAGTAGACGGGCCCCTCCCAATCCTGCAGTACGCGGATGACACGCTGATCTTGTTGAAAGGAGACGCCCAACAAGCGGCTATTATCAAGCGGGTTTTGGAAGATTTCAGCAACTTCACTGGTCTAAAGATTAATTATCACAAGAGTACTTTTGTTCCTATTTGTTTGGACCAGCAAGCTTCTCAGGATATTGCCAATGTGCTGAACTGCCAGGTTGCAGCCTTCCCTTGCACCTACCTGGGATTACCACTCTGTCTTAGCAAGATACAACATGGTCTACTGATGCCTGTGATTCACAAGGTGGATAAGCGCTTGTCTGGCTGGCTTGCAACCTTCCTATCCTGGGGTGGGCGTCTCACGTTGATTAATGCTGTCCTGGCAGCCATCCCTAACTACTACATGGGCTGCTTCTTATGGCCAAATCAGTCTTTGGAGAAAGTTGATCAAATTTTGCGGGGTTTTCTATGGCAAGGAAAGAATAAGGCCAATGGGGGGCACTGCCTGGTAGCTTGGGATGTGGTCACGATGCCAAAGGAGAATGGAGGGCTGGGGGTGCGAAACCTTGCAGCACACAATAAGGCCTTGGTATGCAAGTTTATGGCAAAAGTACTACAACACGAGGATATACCATGTTACAGTTGGTTTGCGCGGACATACTGTCAGAAGGATTTATCCTCGAACCCTCTCAATCGAGACACTGCTATCTGGAAAGGCTTTCGAACCACCATGCAGTTGGTGATGGAAGCCTCCAAGTGCAACATTGGGAGCGGCCAAAGCATTGCTTTCTGGTATGATCATTGGTTAGACTCCGGTCGGCCGATGAGTGTTTTCCCGACGCTCTTTACCTTCTGTGTCGCCAAGTTTTGCACGGTTGCTTCACAGTTCAGAGATGGCCAATGGAGCCTCCAGCTTCATCCAAATTTATCCTTCACGGCCGCAGAGGAGTTGGAAGCACTTCAAGAAATCTTGAGTAGTGTGCAGCCCCAAGCTAATGCAGTTAACACCAGAGTGCCACTGCTCACTGACAAGAGTTTGAGCACTGCCTATTTCTACAAGCTACTTGTTTTTCGAGGTAAGCTATAGACACTAGCCAGCCTCATCTGGGACAGAGTCATACCACACAAACATCGAATCTTCCTGTGGCTTGCCCTCCGTGACAGACATAACACCAAAGATCTTTGCCCAACGCACAACGGCTGTGATCTTTGCCCAGCAGCGGAGACAATGAACCATATTTTGCTGCGATGCAAGCTTGCACAACTCTTATGGTCAAAGCTAGGGTTGCAAGAGTTGGCAACATCCACTACAGAGCTTGAATCCTTTCTATGTTCTGATCAACCGACGGCAATACATGGCAAGCTGTGGCATATACTGTTCGCGGCATGTGCGGTCACTCTGTGGGATGCCAGGAACGCTCGAGTCTTTGAGGAATCCTTCTGGCAGGAGCGGCAAGTATACACTCGGCTCATCGAGTTGATCCAGTTATGGAGCCTGCGCGCCCCGCAGCATTTTAGGCAGAACTTGTTGCTCTGGACAAATGCTCTTACTCCAAATTAGTTCTTTCTCCTCTACCTTCATTCCTGTACCCGAAAATGACCTTCATGTAAATGACCTCGGTCATCCGGGCCTTCCAGCCCGTTTTGAATACATAAGGTAGAAAATGCTCTAGCTTTAAGTTCAAAAAAAAAAGAAATCTTGAGTCCTCGATGCACTTGTTCTGGTCCTGCAACATTGGCGACAGCAGTCTGGAAACGGGCAGCAGCATGGAGTGGCTGCAATGCTCTGGATCCACAGGTGTGGAGCAACAAAGAAACAACGACCGAAATTGTGTCAACCATCATTGCTTCGTCGGCGCCAACACAGCGAAAGAGGATAAGAGTCATCGTCATATGAATCTGCTAGGAGATATGGCAGCGCAGAAACAGCTGCATATTCGGAAAGAATAGGCCAACCGAAGAGGACATCGTTGATGCAATAAGAACTATGGAGCAATGGAGGATGACTAGGTGCAGCTTGCCTACAGAGCCCCTTCGGGGAAAATACCCATGTTTTCCATCTGCTCTCTGCTAAATCAATGAAAAGCCAGCAACTGCTGGATCTTTGAATTGAAAAAATAAAACAATCGAGCCTAGCACCAACCGCGAAACATTACACTGAATGGAAATCAGTACCACCAACGTAGTCACTTCGTGAATTACGAGCACCTATGAAGTAGTGATAGTACTGATACATATAGCACAAGCTCCCCATAGATTGGTCGGTTAAGGAATAACAACTGCACTGATCCTCCTATGCGTGTACTACGACTACTACCAGTTATGTCATCACGGAATCACGAAGTGAATTTTGAAGGTCAAAATTAAGTGGTACAAAAAAGCAAGTGGCAAAAGCGCGCACCGGTGTCCCCATCAGTACGCTGCCAGCCCACACTGGCCGCAGAGCGGGAATGGAACTCCAATCTTCAGCCAATCGCTCCCGAAGACCTGGGTTGAGGTGGAAGATCATGGTCGCCACATCCCCGCCCCCAAAACTACGTCAGGCCGTCGCCGTGACGTGGGAATCTAGCGCCAGCCGACGGCCCGGAGCCTCTCGACATTCCAGGCGATGGAGGGCGGAGACGGAGAGGACATCACGAAAGAGGTGCCCGCTGCCGCGGAACGCGCGTGCGGTGTCAAGCGCGCGGATCCACCGCCGCCCGTAGGAGACGCCCAGCTTCGACCAGCACAGTGGCGGCGTGGCACGAGGCAGCCAAGGGAGTGGCAGCGGCGGCATAGGGCAACCACAATCAGGCACAACAGCGTCTGCGGCAGGAAGTTTTATATCAGGGCGGTCGGAGTTCCTGCGGCCGCGGTTTTGGTTTTTGGTCAGCTAGCGTTGTCCCAAATTACTAAGAAATTGATCGCCATGCAGGTATTGGTCAGCTGTTGGAGCTTTTTTGGCGCCAAAACAAAAAAAACATTTTGTCATTGCTGTGTTTTCTAATCTACTGTTGGAGACGCTCTAAACAGCTAAGGACACAAGTCGTAATCGCAGTAAGCACAGGTTTGAACAAGATAACAAAGACGTAACTGAAAAACAATTCACCGTTAGACAGCTATTTGGCATGGACTGGTAAGTTTTATACCATGACTTGCAGATTTTGCAATGCTCTTTAGGATGGGAAGTTCACTATACATTGGGAAGTGAAAATGAGTGCACAAATTACCAAATCTAGCTTCTTACATACATGTATGTACTAAGTTCTATTCTGTTACAAATTAGAAATACCAAGTACTCATGCATCGCAACAAACAGTCCTTATCGACTGTGGCGTCACCAACCTAGTTATCTAATATTAGGTTCAGGACCAAACCAATAATTGATTTTCGGTTGAAGTGGTAATATACACTCAATCTGCACAAGGTTTTAGTCAGTCTTTGACTCTTTGGATGATTGGGGAAGGTTATACAGAATTAGACCCGTCAACAATACCATACCACCTAAGATAAAAGAAGCGCTTAATCCCGCGCCTTGAGGGATGTAGGGCAAAGGAAGAGAAAGGATATAGATTGATATTGGCACTGCAATTGAAAACAAACAACATCAACGCGGTCATGAAGATACTCAAGCAGTTTGGTCTATACAGTGACGGTAGACCAAAAATGAACACAAATAGAACAAGGGGAGAAAAGAGGAAGAAAATACCGGCGGAAGTTGCTGTAAGTGAAGCAACCATGGCAGACGACATCTTTACCAAATTAAGCAACGAGATGTTGAAAGCCATGTTTACGAATATAAATAGCAATGGTAGGAATGGAGCACCTCCACAATCTACAAAATAAGTATGGCAGACTAATTAGCAATAAAGGTAAGCAGGTAACAGAAGTTATAGATGGACAAGTATAAATACTATGAAACCCTTATATATCTAACCGCAGGGTCAACCTAAATTTCGAAGACATGGAATAAATTTTCTCAAGTTTAATAGTTTACCATTCAAAGAGTTCCACATAGCAAAAAGCAAAGAGAGCTACATAAGACCCCCAATCATAAAGTGGACAGTGCACGACAAGCATTCCAGTGCATTTGAGGTACATCATGATCTCTAAATACATAATTTGATCAAAAGACTCGGCTCAGGGAAAAATTACATTACCAATTGGGCTCTCCCCAACATTTAAGAAGCACTCAGCACCACCATTTAAATGGCCAGAAAGCTCAGCAAGCTTAATCCCCCTCAAATTAGAAAGTAATGGGAGAAGAAGGAAGACAAAAAGAGCCTACAAATAATAAAGGAAGGTAAACATGATACATGACATAAATCAAGGTTTCCAAATATGGTAGTTCAGTTAAGCATAACAGCTAAATTACGCTAACTAATTAATCACCTGAAACCCAGACCCAAATGAATTAACCACGAAGATGTCGGGCCGTTTCCCCTGCACAGATATTGGTTCTCCAGTTATTTTTCTAACAAACAAGATGGACTCGCACACACATAGAGAATGAAGTGTGAGAGCAAACCTTAAGACGTTTTGCACCATCAACGAAAACAGACTCCTGCAGTATAGAATTTATTTTTCTGACCGAAGTGTCACAAAACTATAAAGGAGTGTTATGTGATACTTTAAGTGGCTAAACCTTCAAAATGGATGCACCAGCTTGGAATGCCGATGAAATAACCATCAATAATGGCCAAATTAACTTGACTCCAGATAGAAGATGACCATCATTTGCTCCACTACAGTAAAGGCATTGAGATGATTAATTATGGCAAAATACCTAGTGTACAAAATAGCACAAGCCTTTTTCTCAGCAAACAAGTGTGCATGCCTACGAAATAGATAAGTGCATAACTAGCAGATTTTTCTCGAAACAACTTTGTTGTGCTGCAATTAACGTAAATGTACCAGATATTTCGAAGGACATACCTCGCAACAGCAAGAATCACACCAGAAGTTACAAGCAAGCAACCAATGATTTGTCTCAGAGAGTAGGTCTTTCCCAAAAGCAACACAGAGAAGATAAGCTGCCACACCAGGAAAGACTGGAGAGAACATTCAGAAGACTATTATTTTGACAACAGAGCACAGAGTTAACAGGTTCCGACACTAATAACCAAATGGAGTTGACAATTTTAGGACATTGAAAGCTGATTCAACCGTAGGATCACAGTTCCGAAATGCTTTAGTATTGCACTATTTATAAGAGCAAAGAATCACAGTACAAAAGGAAATATTTCTAACCATTAGTGATGGCAGAGATAAAAGGGCATGCAGGTAATATGTTTTTGTCTAGAGAATGATGCAGGAAATAAGTGGGAACGCTGTCAAAGAATATGGCACAGCTGAAAATCAACAAAACCTCATACCTGAGACAGTATAGGAATAGCAGGGCCAGGCAGCATAGCTGGACGTTTCAGGAAAAACAATCAATTAGCACAAATATTTACAAGAAATACAGTCTAAATTGTACTCCCTCCGTTCCTAAATGTAAGTCTTTGTAGAGATTCCACTAGGTGGACTACATACGGAGCAAAATGAATGAATCCACACTTAAAATGCTTCTATATACATCTGTATGTAGTTCATAGTGGAATCTCTACAAAGACTTATATTTAGGAACGGAGGGAGTATATATATGCACCAAACTAAGAGCATCCGATGACCAAAAGAAGATACAAAACATACCTCCCGCAGACATTCCGGCGGCGACCCCAAGTGCCTCCAGCAAGCCGATGACAGCGAACCGGATCTTCGGCAGTGCCAGCATGTCCCGCGTCACCACCCCCGCGCGGTACCTCGCATAGAGTATTGAAAAGTACACGGCGACGTACCTGCAACGTTCAAATCGCACAGACAAGAAGTAAGAGCCCAAAAACTGCTGCGCCTTTCGTCGTGCACCTCGGCCGCACAAAGAGGCTTACCCGAACGTGGTGAGCTGAGCGAGGAAGAAGGGGTAGGACTTGAGGGGCACCAGCGCGAGCTTATAGAGCACGCGGTTAGCGACAGCCAGCGCTACCACGGCCGCAGACGCGACCGCGACCGCCGGCGAGGAGCTCATCGGCATGTATGTACGGCAAGCAAGAGCTCACTAAGCGAGGCGTGGAGGGATGGCGATTTAGGCCATGCGGGGGCGGATACGGAACTTGGAACCGAAGTACCGTGGGGAGGACGGTGGTGATGGCGGCGGGCGGGCGGCCGGTTGCTTGCCTTGGCGTGAAAGTACGGAATTCTCTCGTCTTCTGGATTGTCGGATTTTGCTAGACGATTTTTTTTATCATCAAATCCTCACACACACTCTTTCCCCTCCCTCTTCCTCACTCTCTCTCTAACGCACACATAGCCTATTCTCCCCGTCAATAAGACTTACTCAATTGGCAATAATGTGTGGACTTATGGTGAGGTTGACTGAATTAATGGATAGTGTGATATATTCCCCAATCATTTAACAATGAAATTTAAGAAATGGGAAGATTATGTAACACCTCAAGTCGTTATCTAAAATGACCTCCCGCTAATGATGTCATGTTATCAGGCTTGCTAAGCCAAACTACCACTTGATAAAAATCAAATCCTAATTCAAATTTAAAATAAAGTTAAATAAATTATTTCGTCAAACAGTAAAACTAAAATGTTCACCATATTCTATAAATTCCATTGATCTTTGACATGTTGAGCCCAACATTATTTGACCCAAAAATTAAATCTTGTCAAATTAATAAAAGGTCCAACAATAGTTAAAATAAGCAATTAAATATAAACCTAATTTTATGTATTTCCTTTTGTCCCCAAACTTTTTGTGCCGCCTAAAAATATTGTGCTCGAATTGTGTGCATAGTTTCACAATTAACAAAATCCATTTAGTTGATATAAGAATAAATAGAAAACGGTGTTAAAAAGGATAAAGGGATTAGAATACAATAAAAACTAAAAGGACGATGTAAAAGAGGATTCCCCCTACCCCGGGGCCTTGCCACCGAACCGGCCCAGTGGTCCAGTCCCCACACGGCCGTCTTCTCCTGTTCCCCGAGCCCGTCACTACAGAGCTGGGCTCCCGCCCGACCACCTCGCCGGCGTCGAAGGGGAATGGATAAGGGTGACGCCCTGCCTCCCCTGCCCCCATGGCCTCACTCCTCCTCGACGCCCCCTCCCAGATCCACTTCTCCTCTGATAACCCACAAGTGTAGGGGATCGTAATAGCTTTCGAGGATAGAGTATTCAACCCAAATTTATTGATTCGACACAAAGGGAGCCAAAGAATATTCTTAAGTATTAGCAGTTGAGTTGTCAATTCAACCAACCTGGATAACTTAGTATCTGCAGCAAAGTATTTAGTAGTAAGTAGTATGATAGTAATGATAACAGTGGCCAAAGTAAAGATAAAAGTTTTGTAGTAATTGTAACAGTAGCAACGAAAAAGTAAATAAGCGAAGCACAATATGTGAAAAGCTCGTAGGCATTGGATCAGTGATGGATGATTATGTCGGATGCGATTCCTCATGTAATAGCTATAACATAGGGTGACACAGAACTAGCTCCAATTCATCAATGTAATGTAGGCATGTATTCCGAATATAGTCATATGTGCTTATGGAAAAAAACTTGCATGGCATCTTTTGTCCTACCCTCCCGTGGCAGCGGGGTCCTAGCGGAAACTAAGGGATATTAAGGCCTCCTTTTAATAGCTACCGGACCAAAGCATTAACACATAGTGAATACATGAACTCCTCAAACTACGGTCATGACCGAGAAGTATCCCGATTATTGTCACTTCGGGGTTGTCGGATCATAACACATAATAGGTGACTATAGACTTGCAAGATAGGATCAAGAACACACATATATTCATGAAAACATAATAGGTTCAGATCTGAAATCATGGCACTCGGGCCCTAGTGACAAGCATTAAGCATAGCAAAGTCATAGCAACATCAATCTCAGAACATAGTGAATATAGGGATCAAACCCTAACAAAACTAACTTGATTACATGGTAAATCTCATCCAACCCATCACCGTCCAGCAAGCCTACGATGGAATTACTCACGCACGGCGATGAGCATCATGAAATTGGTGATGGAGGATGGTTGATGATGACGACGGTGACGAATCCCCCTCTCCGGAGCCCCGAACGGACTCCAGATTAGCCCTCCCGAGAGAGATTAGGGCTTGGCGGCGGCTCTGTATCATAAAACGCGATGAAACTTTCTCTCTGATTTTTTTTCTCCACAAAACGGAATATATGGAGTTGGAGTTGAGGTCGGCGGAGCGTCAGGGGGCCCACGAGACAGGGGGCGCTCCAAAGGGGGAGGGCACGCCCCCCACCCTCGTGGACAGGGTGTGGGCCCCCTGGCCTTGATTCTTTCGCCGGTATTTTTTATGTTTTCCAAAACTTATCTCCGTGGATTTTCAGGTCATTCCGAGAACTTTTGTTTTCTGCACAATAAACAATATCATGGCAGTTCTGCTGAAAACAGCGTCAGTCCGGGTTAGTTTTATTCAAATCATGCAAGTTAGAGTCCAAAACAAGGGCAAAGTGTTTGGAAAAGTAGATACGTTGGAGACGTATCAACTCCCCCAAGCTAAAATCTTTACTTGTCCTCAAGCAATTCAGTTGATAAACTGAAAGTGATAAAGAAAAACTTTTACAAACTCTATTTGCTCTTGTTGTTGTAAATATGCAAAGCCAGCATTCAAGTTTTCAGCAAGTATTATGAACTAACCATACTCACAATAACACCTAGGTCTCACAATTACTCATATCAATGGCATGATCAGCTAGTGAGCAATAATAATAAAACTCGGATGACAACACTTTCTCAAAACAATCATAATATGATATAACAAAATGGTATCTCGCTAGCCCTTTCTGAGACTGCAAAACATAAATGCAGAGCACCTTTAAAGATCAAGGACTGACTAAACATTGCAATTCATGGTAAAAGAGATCCAGTCAAGTCATACCCAATATAAACCAATAGTAATGAATGCAAGTGACAGTGTGCTCTCTAGCGGGTGCTCTTAATAAGAAGGTGATGACTCAACATAAAAGTAAATAGATAGGCCATTCGCGGAGGGAAGCAGGGATTTCTAGAGGTGCCAGAGGTCGATTTTAAAATAGAGGTGAATAACATTTTGAGCGGCATACTTTCACTGTCAACGCAACAACTATGAGATGGCGATATCTTCCATACTACATGCATTATAGGCAGTTCCCAAATAGAATGGTAAAAGTTTATACTTCCCCACCACCAACAAGCATCAGTTCATGGCTTGCTCGGAACAACGAGTGCCTCCAACTAACAATAGCCCTGGGGGAGTTTTGTTCAATTATTTTGATTTGCTTTGATCTTTTTGGATCATGGGACTGGGCATCCCGGTTACCGGCCCTTTCTCGTGAATGAGGAGCGGAGTTCGCTCCTCTTGAGAATAACCCACCTAGCATGAAAGATACAGGCATCCCTAGTTGAAACATGACCTGCTCGAGCATACAAAACAGAATTTCATTTGAAGGTTTGGAGTTTGGCACATACAAATTTACTTGGAACGGTAGGTAGATACCGCATATAGAAAGGTATGGTCGACTCATATGGAACAACTTTGGGGTTTATGGAGTTTGGATGCACAAGCAGTATTCCCGCTTAGTACAGGTGAAGGCTAGCAAAAGACTGGGAAGCGACCAACTGAGAGAGCGACAACACTCATGAACATGCACTAAAATTAATTTACACCGAGTACAAGCATGAGTAGGATATAATCCACCATGAACATAAATATCGTGAAGGCTATGTTGTTTGTTTCAACTACATGCGTGAACATGCGCCAAGTCGAGTCACTCAATTCATTCAAAGTAGGATACCATCCCATCATACCACATCATAATTATTTTAATAGCATGTTGGCACGAAAGGTAAACCATTATAACTCATAGCTAATTAAGCATGACACAAGCAACTATAATCTCTAAATGTCATTGCAAATTTGTTTACTTCATAATAAGCTGAATCAGGAATGATGAACTCATCATATTTACAAAAACAAGAGAGGTCGAGTTCATACCAGCTTCTCTCATCTCAATCAGTCCATCATATATCGTCATTATTGCCTTTCACTTGCACGACCGAACGATGTGTACAATAATAATAGTGCACATGCATTGGACTAAGCTAAAATCTGCAAGCATTCAACTCAAGAGAGAAGACAAAGTAATATGGGCTCTAAGTTAAATAAACAATCATGCATGTGAGAGCCACTAAACATTTTCAATATTGTCTTCTACTCTCGACCCCCAAAGGAAAGGAAAGAAAATAAAACTATTTACACGGGAAAGCTCCTAACAAGCAAGAAGAAGAACGGGAAATCTTTTTGGCTTTTCATTTTAATTTCTACTACAAGCATGGAAATTATATTAACTAATTTTTTGGTTTTTCTTCAGGTTTATCAAACACACAAGAAGAAAGCGAGAAAAAGAAAATTAAATTAGCATGGATAATACAATGAAAGAGTATGAGCACCGACAGCTAGAATAGTGTGTGAACATGAATGTAAAGTCGGTGAGAAATACGTACTCCCCCAAGCTTAGGCTTTTGGCATAAGTTGGTCTAAGGCCAAGGGTAGCCTGGCTGATATCCGTAGTTGTAACTGGGGTCGTACTGAGATGCAGCAGCAAATGCCTCCTGAGCTGCGGCATGTTGGCGAGCCGCCTCCGCTCTCCCCTCATGTTTAGCTGCCTCCTCCTTGGTAACAACATATCTTCGTTTTGCCTGGTAATCAAAAAGGAAAGGAGCAGGGAGAGTACCATGGACAGAGCTATGTCTGTCAAAGATTAGTCAATACTGGAGGAATTGTTCATTCCTCAAAAGAAAACGATGTTTGACCATCGCATCATAATCTAAATAAGCAGGAGGCAACACCATATCCCCCTCTCGTGGGGCTATACCAAGATAATTAGCGACACAGGTCGCATAAATCCCTCCAAATAAATCTCCAGATATACCATTATTATGAAACCTACGTGCAACTATTGCCCCCAAGTTGTAATCTTTATTACCTAACACAGCACTCTTGAGGACACAAAGATCAGGGACACACATGTGACATGCTTCATCTTTACCGTTAATGCATCTACCAATGAAGAGAGCAAAATAATGTATAGTAGGAAAATGAATGCTCCCTATGGTAGCTTGTGCTATATCCCTAGATTCTCCCACAGTAATACTAGCAAGAAAGTCTTTATATTCAGATATGTGGGGTTCATGAACATTGCCCCACTGCGGGTTTGCAAGCAGTTGTAAAATCTTCTAAGTCCATGGTATAAGATTTATCATAAATATCAAACAGGACACTCTGAGAATTACGTGAAGATTTATATTTAAACCTTCTTATGAATGAATCAGTCGACACTTATCTTGTAAGAAGTCCTCAAGATCGGCATTACGCACATATGCATTAAATTCATCCTTGATGCCTGCATTGACCATAAACTCGTCTGATGGCCACTCACAAGCTCGCACTTCGGCATCCCTTGGTGGTTCATCGTCTTGCTCACGCATAGCACGCCTGGGTCCTCTCTTTGTTGAGGAACCACATTGGTACATTCTCCTAGACATATTTCTTTTTCTGAAAATTTTCTGAATTTTTTTAGTAACTTCAAAATAAAAGTGAATAAAACTAAACAAGATTGGTAGCAACTACTCCTACAAGTGCCTAGAGCCTATATCATGCATTAGAATTACTTGGGACCTCATAAATTTGACATACAAGCTCAAGAACATGGTCACCTATTCAGCAACAATTTACAAAGAATAAAGCACTAGAACAAAAACTAATTGGACCAATGGAGGAGTCACATACCAAGCAACAATCTCCCAAAGCAGTTTTGTGAATGGAGCTTTGAGCAAGGAGATCAAAAATCGCAGCAAAATGAGCTAGAACTCATGCTTGAGTTGGATGGGGATTTTTTGGGAAGAAGATGGAGTGTGTGGGTGCAGGAATAAGTGGAGGGGGGCCACCATGGGCCCACGAGACATGGGGCGCGCCTAGGGGGTGTGGGCGCGCCCTCCACCCTCATGGCCAGGTGCTTGCCCCTCCTGCAGTGTCTTCGGTGCCTAAAATCCTCAAATATTCCATAAAAAATCATACTAAATTTGCGAGCATTTGGAGCACTTTTATTTTTGGGATATTTTTTATTGCACGGATAATTCAGAAAACAGACAGATAATACTATTTTTGCTTTATTTATTCTAAATAACAAAAAGTAAAAAGAGGGTACAGAAGGTTGTGCCTTCTAGTTTCATCCATCTCATGATCATCAAAATGAATCTACTAACAAGGTTGATCAAGTCTTGTTAACAAACTCATTCCAAATAACACGGAACCGGAGAAATTTCGAATAACACTAGGTTACCTCAACGGGGATATGAACATCCCCAACAATAAGAATATCATACTTTTTCTTGACAGTAGGAAGATGAAATTCAAAACCTCCAATGATGATAGTTGGACTTTTTCCAATAGAATTGATGCTATGAACTTCAGGTTGTTTCCTCGAAAAGTGTACCGTATGCTCATTACCATTAACATGAAAAGTGACATTGCCTTTGTTGCAATCAATAACAGCCCCTGCAGTATTCAAAAAGGGTCTACCAAGGATAATCGACATACTATTGTCCTCAAGAATATCAAGAATAACAAAGTCCGTTAAGATAGTGACATTTGCAACCACAACAGGCACATCCTCACAAATACCGACAGGTATAGCAGTTGATTTATCAGCCATTTGCAAAGATATTTCAGTAGGTGTCAACTTTTTCAATTCGAGTCTACGATATAAAGAGAGAGGCATAACACTAACACCGGCTCCAAGATCACATAAAGCAGTTTTAACATAGTTTCTTTTAATGGAGCATGGTATGGTTGGTACCCCGGGGTCTCCAAGTTTCTTTGGTACTCCACCCTTAAAAGTATAATTAGCAAGCATGGTGGAAATTTCAGCTTACAGTATCTTTCTTTTATTTGTAATGATATCCTTCATATACTTAGCATAAGGATTTACTTTAAGCATATCAGTTAAGCGCATACGTAAGAAGATAGGTCTAATCATTTCAGCAAAGCGCTCAAAATTCTCATCATCCTTTGTCTTGGATGGTTTAGGAGGAAAGGGCATGGGTTTCTGAACCCATGGTTTTCTTTCTCTACAGTGCTTCCTAGAAACGAAATCTCTCTTATCATAATGTTCTTTGATTGTGGGTTATCAAGATCAACAGCAGGTTCAACCTCTACTTCATTATTATTGCTAGGTTGAGCATCAACATGAACATTATCATTAACATTATCACTAGGTTCATGTTCATCACCTGATTGTGTTTCAGCATCAGAAATAGAAATATCATTGGGATTCTCAGGTGTGTCTACAACAGGTTCACTGGAAGCATGTAAAGTCCTATCGTTTTTCTTTTTCTTCTTTTTAGAAGAACTAGATGCCTCTAAATTATTTCTCTGAGAATCCTGCTCGATTCTCTTAGGGTGGCCTTTAGGATACAAAGGTTCCTGAGTCATTCTACCGGTTCTAGTAGCCACTCTAATAGCAAAGTCATGTTTATTATTTAATTCATCGAGCAAATCACTTTGGGCTTTAAGTACTTGCTCAGCTTGAGTGGTAACCATAGAAGCATATTTGCTAATGAGTTTAAGTTCACCTTTAACTCTAGCCATATAATCACTCAAGCGTCCTATGTCGAAAGCATTATTCTTTAATTCTCTACCAACATAAGCATTAAAACTTTCTTGTCTATCCATAAAGTCATCAAATTCATCTAAGCATGGGCTATGAAATTTAGTAGAGGGGATTTCAACTTTATCATATCTATAGAGAGAATTTACCTTTACTACCTGTGTCGGGTTATCAAGACAATGTGTTTCTTTGACAGGCGGTATATTAAGACCATGTATTTCTTCAATAGGTGGTAAATTCTTAACATCTTCAGCTTTTATACCTTTTTCTTTCATTGATTTCTTTGCCTCTTGCATATCTTCAGGACTGAGAAATAGAACTCCCCTCTTCTTCGGAGTTGGTTTAGTTATAGGCTCAGGAGTTGGCTCAATTGGTTCAGGAATCGCCACAGGAATTGGCTCAGGGAGAGTCCAATTATTTTCATTAGTCAACATATTATTCAATAGCAATTCAGCTTGGTCGACTTTTCTTTTCCTGAAAACACAACCAGCACAGCTATCCAAGTGGTCCTTGGAAGCATCGGTTAGTCGATTATAAAAGATATCAAGTATTTCATTTTTCTTAAGAGGATGATCAGGCAAAGCATTAAGTAATCGGAGAAGCCTCCCCCAAGCTTGTGGGAGACTCTCTTCTTTGATTTGCACAAAATTATATATTTCCCGCAAGGCAACTTGTTTCTTATGAGCAGCAAAATATTTAGCAGAGAAGTAATAAATCATATCCTGGGGACTACGCACACAACCAGGATGAGAATTAAACCAAGTTTTAGCATCACCCTTTAATGAGAATGGAAATATCTTAAGGATATAATAATAGCGAGACTTCTCATCATTAGTAAACAGGGTGGCTATATCATTTAACTTGGTAAGATGTGCCACAACAGTTTCAGATTCATTGCCATAAAAAGGATCAGATTCAACTAAAGTAATTATCTCAGGATCAACAGAGAATTCATAATCCTTATCAGTAACATAGATAGGTGAAGTAGCAAAAGCGGGGTCATGTTTCATTCTAGCATTAAGAGATTGCTGCTTCCATTTAGCTAATAACTTCTTAAGATCATATCTATCTTTGCAACCAAAGATAGCTCTAGCAGCTTCCTCATTCATAACATAACCCTTAGGAACAACAGGTAATTCATAATCAGGGGGAGAACTTTCATCATCACTATCATCAATAATAACATCTTCAATAATTTCATTCTCTCTAACCCTAGCAAGTTGTTCATCAAGAAATTCACCTAATGGCACAGTAGTATCACGCACAGAAGTAGTTTCATCATAAGTATCATGCATAGCAGAAGTGGCATCATCAATAACATGCGACATATCAGAATTCATAGGAGTAGCAGGTTTAGGTGTTGCAAGCTTAATCAAAACAGAAGGAGAATCTAGTGCAGAGCTAGATGGCAGTTCCTTACCTCCCCTTGTAGTTGAGGGAAAAATCTTAGTTTTTTCGTCTTTCAAGTTCCTCATAGTGATCAACATATATAAATCCCAAGTGACTCAAAGAATAGAGCTATGCTCCCCAGCAACGGCGCCAGAAATTGGTCTTGATAACCCACAAGTGTAGGGGATCGCAACAGCTTTCAAGGGTAGAGTATTCAACCCAAATTATTGATTCGACACAAGGGGAGCCAAAGAATATTCTTAAGTATTAGCAGTTGAGTTGTAAATTCAACCACACTTGGATAACTTAGTATCTGCAGCAAAGTATTTAGTAGCAAAGTAGTATGATAGTAATGGTAATAGTGGCAAAAGTAAAGATAATAGTTTTGTAGTAATTGTAACAGTAGCAACGGAAAAGTAAATAAGCGAAGCACAATATGTGAAAAGCTCGTAGGCATTCGATCAGTGATGGATGATTATGTCGGATGCGATTCCTCATGTAATAGCTATAACATGGGGTGACACAGAACTAGCTCCAATTCATCAATGTAATGTAGGCATGTATTCTGAATATAGTCATACGTGCTTATGGAAAAGAACTTGCATGACATCTTTTGTCCTACCCTCCCGTGGCAGCGGGGTCCTAGCGGAAACTAAGGGATATTAAGGTCTCCTTTTAATAGAGTACCGGACCAAAGCATTAACACATAGTGAATACATGAACTCCTCAAACTATGGTCATCACCGAGAAGTATCCCGATTATTGTCACCTCGGGGTTGTCGGATCATAACACATAATAGGTGACTATAGACTTGCAAGATAGGATCAAGAACACACATATATTCATGAAAACATAATAGGTTCAGATCTGAAATCATGGCACTCGGGCCCTAGTGACAAGCATTAAGCATAGCAAAGTCATAGCAACATCAATCTCAGAACATAGTGGATACTAGGGATCAAACTCTAACAAAACTAACTTGATTACATGGTAAATCTCATCCAACCCATCACCGTCCAACAAGCCTATGATGGAATTACTCACGCACGGCGGTGAGCATCATGAAATTGGTGATGGAGGATGGTTGATGATGACGACGGCGACAAATCCCCCTCTTCGGAGCCCCGAACGGACTCCAGATCAGCCCTCCCGAGAGAGATTAGGGCTTGGCAGCGGCTCCGTATCGTAAAACGCGATGAAACTTTCTCTCTGATTTTTTTCTCCGTGAAATGGAATATATGGAGTTGGAGTTGAGGTCAGTGGAGCGTCAGTGGGGCCCACGAGACAGGGGGGAAGGCGCACCCCCACCCTCGTGGACAGGGTGTGGGCCCCGCTGGCCTTGATTCTTTCGCCAGTATTTTTTATACTTTCCAAAACTTATCTCCGTGGATTTTCAGGTCATTCCGAGAACTTTTGTTTTCTGCACAATAAAAAACATCATGGCAGTTCTGCTGAAAACATCGTCAGTCCGGGTTAGTTTCATTCAAATCATGCAAGTTAGAGTCCAAAACAAGGGCAAAAGTGTTTGGAAAAGTAGATACATTGGAGACGTATCATCCTCCTCGCTCGCTCGATCCCGGTGATCTGGACGAAGTCAGATGCCATGGCCACCATGACTGACCCCGTCCACACGGCCACTGCCCTCCCTGCTGGCTAGGATCTTGTCGAGGAGCTCCGAATGCCTCCGCTACTTCGTCTGTGCCAACGAGATCAAGTCCATCACCCTCAGATCGACGTCGTTGCCGTCTTCCTCAACCTTCGACCACCGTGACATTGCCGTTCGATCTGCGCCGCCCCGAGCTTTCCTGTCTTCCCCTAGGGTGCCATTGACACCGCTGTGATCTCCTCTTGCCTTCCCCCAATTTCCCCTCTCGTTTGCTCTCGTTAGGTATTTCGCCGTGGCCGAGAACCGCCGTCTGCCATGGCCATTGCAGGGGTAGCCACTGAGCTCCTCGGATTGACCCTGTGGCACATGCCCACTCCTATGCGCGCCCATGCCCGAGCCTTCAACTCTTCTTCCACGCCCGCGGGGCCACTCCCTCTCTGGGTCTCCATGCCCACGCACGTGCCACACCGCGTCCATAGCGCCCACTGTTGCCATCACGCTCGCCATAGCCACCGCACCACTATGCCCCGCGCGACGCACACCCTGGCCGCGCGTCACACTCTCGCTGGCTGCGCTCGCCCCGTCTGCTGCCGCCTATCCCTTTGCTCGCCCCGCTGTCGTGCCCTACCTCGCGCCGCCTCCTGTCGCGGCCATCTTTTGCCGGCCGCCCCCTCAGCCACGCCGGCTGCATCTCTGCCCTCCACCGTCGGCCGCTCGCCTCGCCTGCTGCGTGCTTCTTCCTGCTGCTATGCGCTGCTCTACCGCTGGTACGTTGTTGCGCCATGCCCTCGACACCATCATGGACAAACGTGGCGGAGGGATTGTCAATGGAGTACGAGGAGGAGGTGGCGGAGAAGGTGTGGAGAGGCAACAGGTCTAGGGTGGCGTCAGCTGGCTGTGGTGGAGGTGATTATGCAAGAAGGAGCCGGAGCGGAAGGAGAGGTCACAATTGGAAAGAATCGCAAAAAATCATAACCCAGAGATCTCATTCCAAAAAAATGCTAATATCGATGGAGGGGTGATTTCCTTCAATAGGTGGAAAACATAGGAAATATTGGATGTTATCAAGGAAAGGTAAAAATGTAGGAAAGTTAGGATTTTGAACTGATTTCTATGCAAATGGGGTTTTATTATTTGCTAACATAGTATCAGTACCTGCCCGTTTGTGACGTGTCTGATTAGGAAAGTTTGCAAATGTTAAGAAACTATTTGTTGGGAGGAAAGTTTGTGACGTGTCTGTTATTTGTTTCCTAGAACAAATTTCACTAATGAGAGAAATCGATTGATCTAGATAAGTTAGGAAAGTTAGATTCAAATCTATTATTTGTTTATTAAAAATTTGTTATTTGTTTCCTAAGACAAATTGAACCAATAAAAGGAAACGATTGATATGAATAATTTAAGGAAGTTAGATCCGTGATTTGTTATACGTTAGGGAAGTCCTGGTTGTAATAAAGAGTGGAGAGAAAAATAAACCGATGGACCAGGATGGGAGGGGTGGTGGGAGGAGAGACAAAAAAACCAGCAAAAATAAACCGTGGAGACTATTCACCAACTGCTCCATTAGGAGTAGAGATAGAAGGGAGAAAATATGTACAAGAGTTGTTACAATGTGCTAGTTGGCAGTCACAAGCCGACCCCAAGCAAGCCTCCACCCCACTCCTAATACTACTCTACTACTCGGGTATGGTTCATCCTCCAAATGCTCCTGCCCTCGCCCAAGTCCTCAACTCGTCGAATTTCAAGTCCACAGTCTCCCATTCATTTTTGATTTGGTTTGATCCGAATACTCTCACCTTCATCTGCTTCCAAAGCGTCCAGCAGATGAGCATCACAAATGTGTCAAAACCTTTCCGAGCTTGCTTATGTATGCGCTTTCTAGCTTCCGTCCACCATTGCACCAATTGGGATTCATATGTTGGGAAAAGCTCCACTCTCAATCCCATCCTGGTCATGCATCTGTACCACAATTGCCTAGAGAACACACATTGTTGCAAGATGTGGTCGACCGTGTCTTCCTCTTGGTCACAAAAGTAGCATCTAGACGTTTGGTCTTGTAGACCGTGTCTAGCCCTTCTATCTGACGTCCACAATCAATATTGCACTACCAGCCACATGAAGATTTTACACGCAAGTGGTGCCCAACATTTCCAGATTGCTCCGAAAGAGTGAAATCTAACTCCTCCCTCACATAGCATCTTGTATGCGGATGATGCGGTGTAGACTCCAGTCACATTCCAAGCCCAGATGGGGCTGTCCTCAGTTTGAACATCCAATTGTACCTCTGATATGATCTCCCAAAGTGCGATGAACTAGGTTAGACCCTCCGTGCATAGTGTTGGGGAGCGTAGTAATTTCAAAAAAATTCCTACGCACACGCAAGATCATGGTGATGCATAGCAACGAGAGGGGAGAGTGTTGTCCACGTACCCTCCTAGACTGAAAGCGGAAGCGTTAGAACAATGCGGTTGATGTAGTCGTACGTCTTCACGGCCCGACCGATCAAGCACCGAAAGCACGGCATCTCCGAGTTCTAGCACACGTTCAGCTCGATGACGTCCCTCGAACTCTGATCCAGCCGAGTGTCGAGGGAGAGTTCCGTCAGCACGACGACATGGTGACGATGATGATGTTCTACCGTTGCAGGGCTTCACCTAAGCACCGCTACAATATTATCGAGGAGGACTATGGTGGAGGGGGGCACCGCACACGGCTAAGAGATCAATGATCTGTTGTTGTGTCTCTAGAGGTGCCCCCTGCCCCCGTATATAAAGGAGAAAGGGGGGAGGGGGCGGCCGGCCAGGGAGGGGGCGCGCCATGGGGATTCCTACTCCCACCGGGAGTAGGACTCCCTTCTTTCCTTGTTGGACTAGGAGAAGGGGGGAAAGAGGAGGGAGAGAGAGGAAGGAAAGGGGGGCGCCCCCCCCCCCTCTCCTTGTCCTTTTAGGACTAGGGGGGAGGGGCGCACGGCCCTGCCCTGGCCGCGTCTCCTCTTCTCCACTAAGGCCCACTATGGCCCATTAAGCCCCCGGGGGGTTCCGGTAACCCCTCGGTACTCCGGTAAAATCCCGATTTCACCCGGAACACTTCCGATATCCAAATATAGGCTTCCAATATATCAATCTTCATGTATCGACCATTTAGAGACTCCTCGTCATGTCCGTGATCACATCCGGGACTCCGAACAACCTTCGGTACATCAAAACTCATAAACTCATAATATAACTGTCATTGAAACTTTAAGCGTGCGGACCCTACGGGTTCGAGAACTATGTAGACATGAGCGAGACATGTTTCCGGTCAATAACCAATAGTGGAACCTAGATGCTCATATTGGCTCCTACATATTCTACGAAGATCTTTATCGGTCAAACCGCATAACAACAGATGTTGTTCCATTTGTCATCGGTATGTTACTTACCCAAGATTCGATCGTCGGTATCTCAATACCTAGTTCAATCTCATTACCGGAAAGTCTCTTTACTCGTTATGTAATGCATCATTGCATAACTAACTCATTAGCTACATTGCTTGCAAGGCTTATAGTGATGTGCATTACCGAGAGGGCCCAGAGATACCTCTCCGACAATTGGAGTGACAAAACCGAATCTCGAAATACGCCAACTCAACATGTACCTTTGGAGACACTTGTAGAGCTCCTTTATAATCACCCAGTTACGTTGTGCGTTTGTTAGCACACAAAGTGTTCCTCCGGTAAACGGGAGTTGCATAATCTCATAGTTATAGGAACATGTATAAGTCATGAAGAAAGCAATAGCAACATACTAAACGATCAAGTGCTAAGCTAACGTAATGAGTCAAGTCAATCACATCATTCTCCTAATGATGTGATCCCGTTAATCAAATGACAACTCATGTCTATGGTTAGGAAACTTAACCATCTTTGATTTACGAGCTAGTCAAGTAGAGGCATACTAGTGACACTATGTTTGTCTATGTATTCACACATGTATTATGTTTCCAGTTAATACAATTCTAGCATGAATAATAAACATTTATCATGAAATAAGGAAATAAATAATAACTTTATTATTGCCTCTAGGGCATATCTCTACTCCTAATGGAGCAGTTGGTAGTCTCGCTTCCAGGGTTTTTTTCGTCCCACCACTTTCGTCCGGGTTTTTTTCGTAGGTTAACCGTCGTAGATTTTTTTCGTCGCCTCCCCCACTTCATCGGTTTACTTTCACCTCACCCTCTCACACAACGAAAAAAACTGAACGGACCAGAACTTTCCATACTGATGCAAATTATTTAGTAATGTCTTTATGTAAAAGAATCAATCACAATCAATCTCTAAAGATCAAATCTAAATTAATTAATCTTCATAACGTTTGTTTCCTTCCGAATCACGTCCATAACTTTCCTTCCTTGTTTGGGCAGAAACTGTTTGGTAGCAGAGATTAGGAAGCTTCCTATAAGTGTAGTAATAGGAAGTATTCTTTTTCTTCATGATTTGTTTCCATGCATGATGATAGTAAATTAGGCCAACATTCACCACTATTTATCAACGTCGTCAATCATATCCATTCCTACAAGTTTTAAGGGAATCTGCTCGCTATGTCTTTTTTAAGGGGATCCGCTCGCTAAGTCGTTGTCGCACGTTATTTTCACAAGCAATTCCCCTAAAAAAAGGTGTGGGTATTGGTAGTTGAACGCCCGCTAGGTTTTCCGCGTGTCCCATCCTCGCGTTGTGCCGCCGCCACACGCTGAATTTCCAGCCGCCCGAGCCCGTTAACTTCGCCAGCCATCGGGTCGACTGCCCCCGCCCCAAACCCCCATCCCCGAGCACTAGCTATCGCCGCGTTGCCGCCCCAAGCTCCACGCCACCGGGAACGAATCAAGCGCCGTGCCGATACCGCCGTCGCCGGCCTAGCACCTCCAGCCTTGCATGGACAGCTTCAATGTGCAGTCTCCCTTGCTGTCTCACCTTCTGCCAGCGCATGCAGCGGCGGGGTTGGACGCGTGCGTGCTTGTTAGCTTGCTCTCCGTGCGTAC
Organism: Triticum dicoccoides; assembly: GCF_002162155.2. Classification (NCBI taxonomy): domain Eukaryota; kingdom Viridiplantae; phylum Streptophyta; class Magnoliopsida; order Poales; family Poaceae; genus Triticum; species Triticum dicoccoides. The sequence continues at coordinate 155,223,089 of NC_041389.1, forward strand.
GTACTTGCTCTGCGTGCGTCGCACCGGCCAATGCGCATGATGCGTGTGTGCCTGCTTTTCTGTATGTGTATGCCAGCGTGATGCGTGTGTGCGTTGCTGTGTGTGTATGATATAGATGGCCCGAGTGTGTGCATGTTGTGCTCTGCTCTCTGCTGATCTATGTGTTGGTGCTCCTGCTATATGTTCATGCCATACAAATGAAATTTCTGTTAATCTTCTGACATGTTGAGTTGGTTCTCTCTGTCTTCTGAGGGGGTGAATGCAAAGCAGTCTATTAAGCCAGGCACTATTGCTGAGCTAAATTGACAAAAAAATATTGGTAGCCATAGTTGTAGTTTAAGTAGTAGCGAGTTGTCTGATATGTATAAAGAGCCCGTTGCAACTGAGCCCGTTGCTAAATTGACAAAAAAGGTCGCCAGTGTCACTTGATATGTATGAGAATATTAAATGTATTATTAACATGATTAATATTGAACTCTTAAAGTTAATGTGGCCCCGTTGCAAAGCACGGGCGTTCTTCTAGTTTCCTTCAGTCTCCCACTTGCACTAGAGTCAATAATCTAGTTCACATCACCATGTGATTTAACACTAATATTCACATCTGCATGTGATTAACACTCATAGTTCACATCGTCATGTGACCAGCACCCAAAGGGTTTACTAGAGTCAATAATCTAGTTCACATCGATATGTGATTAACACCCAAAGAGTACTAAGGTGTGACCATGTTTTGCTCATGAGAGAAGTTTCTTCAACGGGTCTGTCACATTCAGAGTCGTATGTATTTTGCAAATATTCTATGTCAACAATGCTCTGCACGGAGCCACTATAGCTAATTTCTCCCACTTTCAATATGTATCCATATTGAGACTTATAGTTATCTGGATCGGTGTAAAAGCTTGCTCTGTTGTAACTCTTTTTCGACGGGCTCTTTTATCACCTCCATAATCGAGAAATATTTCCTTACTCATCACTAAGGATTTTCTTGACCGCTGTCCAGTGATCTACTCTTAGATCAAAATTGTACTCCCTTGTCAAACTCAGAGCAAGGTATACAATAGGTCTGGTACACAGCATAGCATACTTTATAAAACCTATGACTGAGGCATAGGGAATGACTTTTCATTCTCTTTCTATTTTCTGCCATGGTCGGGTTTTGAGTCTTACTCAACTTCACACCTTGCAACACAGACAAGAACTCCTTCTTTGACTGTTCCATTTTAATTTCTTCAATATCTTATCAAGGTATGTACTCATTGAAAAAATCTTATCAAGCGTCTTGATCTATCTTATACATCTTGATGCCCAATATGTAAGCAGCTTCACCGAGGTCTTTCACTGAAAAACTCTTATTCAAGTATCCCTTTATGCTATCAAGAAATTCTATACCATTTCCAGTCAACAATATGTCATCTACATATAGTTTTTAGAAAATGCTACAGAGCTCCCACTCACTTTCTTGTAAATATAGGCTTCTCCAAAAGTCTGTATAAAACCATATGCTTTTGATCAACTCATCAAAGCATATATTCCAACTCCGAGATGCTTGCACTAGTCCATAGATGGATCGCTGGAGCTTGCACATTTTGTTAGCACCTTTAGGATTGACAAAACCTTTTTGGTTGCATCATATACAACTCTTCTTTAATAAATCCATTAAGGAATGCAGTTCTGACATCCATTTGCCAGATTTCATAAAATGTGGCAATTGCTAACATGATTCAGACAGACTTAAGCATCGATACGAGTGAGAGAATCTCATCGTATTTAACACCTTGAACTTGTCGAAAAAACCTTTTGCGACAAGTCGAGCTTTGTAGATAGTAACACTACTATCAGCGTCTGTTTTCCTCTTGAAGATCCATTTATACAATATGGATTGCCGATCATCGGGCAATTCCACCAAAGTCCTCACTTTATTCTCATACATGGATCCCATCTCAGATTTCATGGCGTCAAGCCATTTCGTGGAATCTGGGCTCATCATCGCTTCCTCATAGTTCGTAGGTTCATCATGTTCTAGTAACATGACTTCCAGAATAGTATTACCGTACCACTCTAGTGCGGACTGTACTTTGGAAGACCTATGAGGTTCTGTAGTAACTTAATATGAAGTTTCATGATGATTGTCATTAGCTTCCTCACTAATTGGTGTAGGAATCTGATCACCCACAAGTATAGGGGATCAATCATAGTCCTTTCGATAAGTAAGAGTGTCGAACCCAACGAGGAGCAGAAGGAAATGATAAGCGGTTTTCAGTATGGTTTTCTCTGCAAGCACTGAAATTGTAGGTGATAGATAGTTTTGTGATCAGATAAATGGTAACGAGTAACAAGTAAATAAAGTAAATAAAGTGCAGCAAAGTGGCCCAATCCTTTATGTAGCAAAGGATAAGCCTAGACAATTTCTTATAATGAGAAAGGAGCTCCCGAGGACACATGTGAATTATCGTCAAGCTAGTTTTCATCACGTTCATATGATTCGCGTTCGGTACTTTGATAATTTGATGTGTGGGTGGACCGGTGCTTGGGTACTGCCCTTACTTGGACAAGCATCCCACTTATGATTAACCGCTATTGCAAGCATCCACAACTACAAAAGAAGTATTAAGGTAAACCTAACCACAACATTAAACATATGGATCCAAATCAGCCCCTAACGAAGCAACACATAAACTAGGGTTTAAGCTTCTGTCACTCTAGCAACCCATCATCTACTTATTACTTCCCAATGCCTTCCTCTAGGCCCAAATAATGGTGAAGTGTCATGTAGTTGATGTTCACATAACACCACTAGAGGAAAAGACAACATACATCTCATCAAAATATCGAACGAATACCAAATTCACATGACTACTAATAGCAAGACTTCACCCATGTCCTCAGGAACAAACGTAACTACTCACAAAGCATATTCATGATCATAATCAGAGGGGTAATAATATGCATAAAGGATCTGAACATATGATCTTCCACCAAGTAAACCAATTAGCATCAACTATAAGGAGTAATCAACACTACTAGCAACCCACAGGTACCAATTTGTGGTTTTGATACAAGATTGGATACAAGAGATGAACTAGGGTTTTGAGAGGAGATGGTGCTGGTGAAGATGTTGATGGAGATTGACCCCCCCCTCGATGAGAGGATCGTTGGTGATGACGTTGGTGATGATTTCCCCCTCCCGGAGGGAAGTGTCCCCGGCAGAACAGCTCCGCCGGAGCCCTCGATTGGTTCCGCCTTGTGGCGGCGGAGTTTCGTCCCGTAAGCTTGCCCACGATTTTTTCCAGGGTAAAAGCTCTGATATAGCAGAAGATGGGCACCGGGGGCCCACCAGGGGGTCCACGAGACAGGGAGCGCGCCTAGTAGGGGGGGCGCCCTCCACTCTCCTGGACAGGGTGTGGGCCCCCTGGTGTATTTCTTTCGCCCAATAATTCTTATTAATTCCAAAAAGATGTTTCATGGAGTTTCAGGATTTTTGGAGCAGTGCAAAATATGTTTCCAATGTTTGCTCCTTTTCCAGCCAGAATTCCAGCTGCCGGCATTCCCCCTCTTCATGATAAACCTTGTAAAATAAGAGAGAATAGCCATAAGTATTGAGATATAATGTGTAATAACAGCCCATAATGCAATAAATATTGACATAAAAGCATGATGCAAAATGGACGTATCAACTCCCCCAAGCTTAGACCTCGCTTGTCCTCAAGTGGAACTGATATCGAAAAATATGTCCACATGTTTAGAGATAGAGATGTTGATAAAAAAAATACGGATATGAAGGCATCATGATCATTCTTATAACAGCAACATATATAGATTTTATTATATGATTTCCTATGCTCAAGTGACAATCAATTCACAATGTCAAGTATGGTTCAAAAACTTCATTGGGAACTAACAAACTAAAATCTCAGTCATTGAAGCAATTGCAATTTATCATAACATCAGAAAGAGTCAACAATAGAGCTTTTCAGCAAGCTCACATACTCAACTATCTTGTAGTCTTCTACAATTGCTAACACTCACGCAATACTTGTGGTTATGGAGTTTCGGCCGGACACTGAGAAAGATAGGGGCTTATTGTGTTGCCTCCCAACGTATTCACCTTTAGGTGATGTCAACAATAATAGCCCATGCTAACTAACATCCAATTGGATATATATATCATGATCTTTGAAACACGAGGAGCTTGCCAAAGGATAAAATAAAAAAGGAAAGGTGAGGATCACCTTGACTCAAGCATAAAGTAAAAACATAAAGTAAAAGATAGGCCCTTCGCAGAGGGAAGCAGAGGTTGTCATGTGCGTTTAGGGTTGATGCACAAAATCTTAATGCAAAAGAACGTCACTTTATATTGCCCCTTGTGCGTGGACCTTTATTATGCAGTTCGTCGCTTTTATTACTTCCACAACAAGATCGTACAAAGCTTATTTTCTCTGCACTAATAAGTCACACATATTTAGATAGCAATTTTTATTGCTTGCAACATGACAACTTACTTGAAGGATCTTACTCAATCCATAGGTAGGTATGGTGGACTCTCATGGCAAAACTGGGTTTAAGGATGTTTGGAAGCACAAGTAGTATCTCTACTTGGTGCAAGGAATTTGGCTAGCATGAGGGGGAAAGGCAAGCTCAACATGTTTGGAAGGTCAATGACAATATACTTTAACTGAGATGTGCGAAAACATAAACCATTACGTTGTCTTCCTTGTCCAACGTCAACTCTTTTAGCATGTCATAGATAATGAGTGCTCCCAATTATAAAAGGTGTCCAAGATAATATATTTATATGTGAACCCCTCTTTCCTTATCACTTCCTATTAATTGCAACGATGACCAAGACTACGTTTATCAACTCTCAACAACTTTCATGCCTCATACTTTCTATGTGTGAAGTCATCACTATCCATAAGATCAATATGAACTCTTTTCTTTTTCTTTCTACTTTCTCAAGATCATAGCAACATAGAAAAGCCCTTGACTCAACACTAATCTTTATTATAGATAGCTCACGGACTCGATTACATAAAGAGATCACAAAGCAAAACTCAAAACTACTTGATATCAAAACTTCAATCTACTAGATCAAGATACTACTAATAGGGTCGAACTAAATAAAATGGTAAAGATAGGAGTGTGATGGTGATACGATACCGGGGCACCTCCCCCAAGCTTGGCAGTTGCCAAGGGGAGTGCCCATACCCATGTATTATTTCTCCTTCTTCACGGTCGGTGTTATGATCTTCTTGGCGATGATGCCCTTCAGGATACGGTTCTCCTCCTCAAGCTTGTTGACTTGTTGTTTGAGGTCCATAATTTCTTTACGGAGCTTGCCCATAACGGCCAAAGCTCCTTTTACCCAAGGATGCTGCATAGCTTCTGGAGAACAAGTAAAACTCTTTTTCATATTTTCATAAGAAAGAAATCTAAAGTTGGGAGGGGTGACCGAAGTAGGGATAGCTAGGCTAGGTAGTTCCCCCATAGTGAATTCTGCTTGGAGACGAGAGGTAACTTCTTGATCCTCCTCCATGGCATCTATCCTTTTCAAATCAGCCTCCATCTCATCCTCCGTTGATGGTCCAAAGTGATAGGCATCGCTATTTGCTCCTGGACCCGGTGTTGGGTGAGACAACCGACTCTCCCCGACTGACTCCTGAGAAGACATCTTGCTTTATTCTGCAACAGGAACAGCTCGAAACGAAAACAGAGGATATTTGCGTGATACGGTGGTCAAAACCTTCGGGAGTATATATAATGAATTTTTACCGACCAAAATACGTAACGTGCAAGAAAATGGAGTCTGGGAGGCACACGAGGTGCCCACGAGATAGGGGGGCGCGCCCAGTAGGAGGGGGCGCGCCCTCCACTCTCGTGGGGGCCTCGTGTCCCTTTCGGACTACTTTCTTTCTAAAATTCTTAAATATTCCAAAACTGATAAAAATTGCCACTGGAGTCGTTTTGGAGTCGGTTTACTTACCGTACCACATACCTATTCCTTTTTGGAGTATGGAACGTTCTGGAAAGTGTCCCTTGTGTATTCCTCAGGGGTTACGGTTTCAATAATATTAGTTTCAACATTGATAGGATTACCTGAAATATAATGTTTAATTCTTTGACCGTTTTACCACCCTTGGACTTTGATACGTCCATTTTGCATCATGCTTTTATATCAATATTTATTGCATTATGGGCTGTTATTGCACATTATATCTCAATACTTATGGCTATTCTCTCTTATTTTACAAGGTTTACCATGAAGAGGGGGGATGCCGGCAGCTGGAATTCTGGCTGGAAAAGGAGCAAACGTTGGAAACCTATTCTACATAACTCCAAAAGACCTGAGACTCCACGAAACAACTTTTTGGATTTAATAAGAATTTATGGGCCGAAGAAATAGGCCAGAGGGCCCACACCCTATCCAGGAGACAGGAGGGCGCCCCTAGGGCGCGGCCCCCTATCTCCTGGGCCCCCTGGTGGGCCTCTAGCGTCCATCTTCTGCTATATCATCACTTTCCCTCTGGAAAAAATCGTGGGCAAGCTTACGGGACGAAACTCCGCCGCCACGAGGCGGAACCTTGGCGGAATCATTCTAGGGCTCTGGCGGAGCTGTTCTACCGAGGACACTTCCCTCCGCGAGGGGGAAATCATCACCAACGTCATCAACAAAGATCCTCTCATCGGGAGGGGGTCAATCTCGATCAACATCTTCACCAGCACCATCTCCTCTCAAAACCCTAGTTCATCTCTTGTATCCAATCTTGTATCAAAACCACAAATTGGTACCTGTGGGTTGCTAGTAGTGTTGATTACTCCTTGTAGTTGATGCAATTTGGTATACTTGGTGGAAGATCATATGTTCAGATCCTTTATGCATATTATTACCCCTCTGATTATGAACATGAATATGCTTTGTGAGTAGTTACATTTGTTCCTGAGGACATGGGTGAAGTCTTGCTATTAGTAGTCATGTGAATTTGGTATTCGTTCGATATTTTGATGAGATGTATGTTGTCTCTCCTCTAGTGGTGTTATGTGAACGTCGACTACATGACACTTCACCATTATTTGGGCCTAGAGGAAGGCATAGGGAAGTAATAAGTAGATGATGGGTTGCTAGAGTGACAGAAGCTTAAACCCTAGTTTATGTGTTGCTTCGTTAGGGGTTGATATGGATCCATATGCTTAATGTTGTGGTTAGGTTTACCGTAATACCTTCTTTTGTAGTTGCGGATGCTTGCAATAGGGGTTAATCATAAGTGGGATGCTTGTCCATGTTAGGGCAGTACCCAAGTGCCGGTCCACCCACATATCAAATTATCAAAGTACCAAACGCGAATCTTACGAACGTGATGAAAACTAGCTTGATGATAATTCCCAATGTGTCCTCGGGAGCTCCTTCTTCATTATTAGAATTTGTCCAGGCTTATCCTTTGCTACATAAAGGATTGGGCCACCTTGCTGCACTTTATTTACTTTTGCTCGTTACTATTTATCTTATCACAAAACTATCTATCACCTACTATTTCAGCGCTTGCAAAGAAAACCTTACTGAAAACCGCTTATCATTTCCTTGTGCTCCTCATTGGGTTCGATACTCTTACTTATCGAAAGGACTACGAGAGATCCCCTATACTTGTGGGTCATCAAGACTCTTTTCTGGCGCCGTTGCCGGGGAGCGTAGTGCTCTTGGTCAGTGGAACTTGGTAAGGAAACATTTATTTAGTGTGCTGAAAATTTCTGTTATTTGTCACTATGGAAACTAATCCTTTGAGGGGTTTGTTTGGGGTATCTTCACACCAACCAGAAGAGCCAATAGATGCTCCTCAACCTACTGAACTTTATGAAAATATTCACTTTGAGATTCCTTCGGGTATGATAGAAAAACTGCTAGCTAATCCTTTTGCAGGAGATAGAACATTGCATCCCGACTTACACCTTATCTTTGTGGATGAAGTTTGTGGATTATTTAAGCTTGCAGGTATTCCCGATGATGTTGTCAAAAGGAAGGTCTTCCCTTTATCTTTGAAGGGAGATGCAATGACATGGTATAGGCTATGTGATGATACGAGATCTTGGAATTATAAGCGATTGAAGTTGGAATTTCACCAGAAGTTCTATCCTATGCATCGTGTTCATCGTGATCGTAATTACATATATAATTTCTGGCCTCGCGAAGGAGAAAGTATCGCTAAAGCTTGGGGGAGGCTTAAGTCAATGTTGTATTCATGCCCCAATCATGAGCTCTCTCGGGAAATGATTATTCAGAATTTTTATGCTCGGCTTTCTCTTGATAATCGCAACTTGCTCGATACTTCCTGTGCTAGTTCCTATATGCTGAAGACTACTGATTTCAAATGGGACTTATTGGAAAGAATTAAACGCAAATCTGAAGATTGGGGTTCCGACGATGGTAAGGAGTCAGGTATGACACCCAAGTTTGATTGTGTTAAATCTTTTATGGATACCGATGCTTTCCGTGGATTTAGCTCTAAGTATGGACTTGACTCTGAGATAGTAGCTAACTTTTGTGAAACTTTTGCTACTCACGTTGATCTCCCTAAAGAGAAGTGCTTTAAGTATAATCCTCCTGTTGAAGTTAAAGTAGTTGCACCCACTACAGTCGAAGAAAAGACTATTACATATAGTGATCCCATTATTCCTACTGCTTATGTTGAAAAACCTCCTTTTCCTGTTAGGATAAAAGATCATGTTAAAGCTTCGACTGTTGTCCGTAAGAGTAATACTAGGACCTATACACCTCCTGAGCAAATTAATGTTGAACCCGGTATTGCTATGAATAAAGATCTTTTGGATGAGGACTTAGATGGGCATGTTATCTCTTTCTTGGGTGAAACTGCTAATATTGCTAGACCCGATACTAAGACACGTAGACCTGTTGTAGGCACGCCTGTTATTTCTGTTAATAGGATATCATTGTTATCATGGCTTATGTGATATGGGTGCTAGTGCTAGTGCAATACCTTATGATCTTTATAAAGAAATTATGCACGATATTGCACCTGTTGAATTAGAAGGCATTGATGTTACTATTAAGCTTGCTAATAGGGGCACCATTAAACCTATTGGGATTGTTAGAGATGTAGAAGTCTTGTGTGGGAAGATTAAATACCCTGCTGATTTTCTGTTTCTTGGTTCCCCACAATATGATTTTTGTCCTATTATTTTTGGTAGACCCTTCTTGAATACTGCTAGTGCTAAGATTAATTGTGAAAAGAATATTGTCACTGTTGGCATAGATGGTATGTCTCACGAGTTTAATTTTGCCAAGTTCATTGGACAACCTCGTGAAAGGGAACCACCTAGTAAGGATGAAATTATTGGTCTTGCTTCCATTGCTGTGCCTCCAACTGATCCATTAGAACAATATTTGCTAGACCATGAAAACGATATGTTTACGAAGGAAAGGGAAGAAATAGATGAAGTGTTCCTTAAACAAGAACCTATGCTGAAACATGACCTTCCCGTTGAAATTCTTGGGGATCCTCCTCCACCCAAGGTTGATCCCGTGTTTGAACTCAAACCATTACCTGATAATCTTAAGTATGCTTATCTTAATGAAAAAGAAATATATCTTGTTATTATTAGTGCTAACCTTTCAGAGAAAGAAGAAGAAATATTATTGAAAACTCTGAAGAAGCACCGAGCTGCTATTGGATATACTCTGGATGATCTTAAGGGCATTAGTCCCACATTATGTCAACACAAAATCTCAGTGGAGAAAGATGCCAAACCAGTTAGAGATCCTCAAAGACGATTAAATCCCAAAATGAAGGAAGTGGTAAGAAAGGAGATACTAAAGCTCCTTGAGGCAGGTATTATTTATCCTGTTGCTGATAGTGAATGGGTAAGCCCTGTTCATTGTGTCCCTAAAAAGGGAGGTATTACCATTGTTCCTAATGATAAAGATGAATTGATCCGGCAAAGAATTATTACAGGCTATATGATGGTAATTGATTTTCGTAAGTTAAATAAAGCTACTAAGAAAGATCATTACCCTTTACCTTTTATGGATCAAATGCTAGAGAGGCTATCCAAACACACACATTTTTGCTTTCTAGATGGTTATTCTGGCTTCTCTCAGATACCCGTATCAGCGGGGGATCAATCTAAAACTACTTTTACTTACCCTTTTGGTACTTTTGCTTATAGACGTATGCCTTTTGGTTTATGTAATGCACCTTCTACCTTTCAAAGATGCATGATGGCTATATTTTCTGTTTTTTGTGAAAAGATTTGTGAAGTATTCATGGATGACTTCTCCGTCTATGGATCCTCTTTTGATGATTGTTTGAGCAACCTTGATCGAGTTTTGCAGAGATGCCAAGGCACTAGTCTCGTCCTGAATTGGGAAAAGTGTCACTTTAAGGTTAATGAAGGCATTGTTTTGGGGCACAAGATCTCCGAGAGAGGTATTGAAGTTGATAAAGCCAAAGTTGATGCTATTGAAAAGATGCCATGTCCCAAGGACATAAAAGGTATAAGAAGTTTCCTTGGTCTTGCCGGCTTCTATAGGAGGTTCATTAAGGACTGTTCTAAAATCTCTAGGCCCTGACCAATTTATTGCAAAAAGATATTCCTTTTGTCTTTGATGATGATTGTGTAGAAGCATTCGAAACACTTAAGAAAGCTTTGATCACTGCACCTATTGTTCAGCCACCTGATTGAAATTTACCTTTTGAAATTATGTGCGATGCTAGTGATTATGTTGTAGGGGCTGTTTTGGGGCAAAGAGTCGATAAGAAATTGAATGTTATCCATTATGCTAGCAAGACTCTTGATACTGCCTAGAGAAATTATGCTACCATTGAAAAAGAATTCTTAGCAGTTGTGTTTGCATGTGATAAGTTTAGACCTTATATTGTTGATTCCAAAGTTACTATCCACACTGATCATGCTGCTATTAAATATCTTATGGAAAATAAAGATGCTAAGCCTAGACTCATTAGATGGGTTCTCTTGCTCCAAGAATTTGTCTTGCATATTATTGATAGAAAAGGAGTTGAGAACCCCGTTGCAGACAACTTGTCTAGGTTAGAGAATGTTCTTGATGACCCACTGCCTATTAATGATAGTTTTCCTGATGAACAATTAGCGGTCGTCAATGCTTCTCGTACTGCTCCTTGGTATGCGGATTATGCTAATTACATTGTTGCTAAATATATACCGCCTAGTTTCACATACCAGCAAAAGAAAAAGTTCTTTTATGATTTAAGACATTACTTATGGGACGATTCACACCTTTATAAATAAGGAGTAGATGGTATTATTAGACGTTGTGTGCCTGAGCATGAACAGGAACAAATCCTACGCAAGTGTCACTCTGAATCCTACGGAGGACACCACGCTGGAGATAGAACTGCACACAAGGTACTACAATCTGGTTTTTATTGGCCTACTCTTTTCAAATATGCTTGTAAGTTTGTCGTATCTTGTGATGAATGTCAAAGAATAGGTAACATTAGTAGACGTCAAGAAATATTCTCTTGTTATTGAACCATTTGATGTTTGGGGCTTTGATTATATGGGACCTTTTCCTGCCTCTAATGGTTATACACATATTTTAGTTGCTGTTGATTATGTCACTAAGTGGGTAGAAGCTATTCCAACTAGTAGTGCTGATCATAACACTTCTATTAAAATGCTTAAAGAAGTTATTTTTCCGAGGTTTGGAGTCCCTAGATATCTTATGACTGATGGTGGTTCACACTTTATTCATGGTGCTTTCCGTAAGATGCTCGCTATGTATGATGTCAATCATAGAATCGCATCTCCTTATCACCCGCAGTCTAGTGGTCAAGTAGAGTTGAGCAATAGAGAGCTCAAATTAATTTTGCAAAAGACTATGAATAGATCTAGAAAGAATTGGTCCAAAAAAACTTGATGATGCATTATGGGCCTATAGAACCGCATACAAAAATCCTATGGGTATGTCTCCATATAAGATGGTTTATGAAAAAGCATGTCATTTACCTCTTGAACTTGAACATAAAGCATATTGGGCTATTAAAGAGCTCAATTATGACTTCAAACTTGCCGGTGAGAAGAGGTTGTTTGATATTAGCTCACTTGATGAATGGAGAACCCAAGCATATGAGAATGCCAAGCTTTTCAAAGAAAAACTCAAACACTGGCATGATAAGAGGATACAGAAGCGTGAGTTTAACGTAGGAGATTATGTGTTATTGTTCAACTCTCGTTTAAGATTTTTTGCAGGAAAACTTCTCTCAAAATGGGAAGGTCCCTACGTTATCGAGGAGGTCTATCGTTCTGGTGCTATAAAAATCAACAACTTCGAAGGCACAAATCCGAGGGTGGTAAACGGTCAAAGAATTAAACATTATATTTTAGGTAATCCTATCAATGTTGAAACTAATATTATTGAAACCATAACCCCTGAGGAATACATAAGAGACACTTTCCAGAACGTTCTAGACTCCAAAAAGGCTTAAGTACGTGGTACGGTAAGTAAACCAACTCCAAAACAACTCTAATGGCAATTTTTATCAGTTTTGGATTATTTAAAGATTTTAGGAAGAAAGAAGTAGTCCGAAAGGGGCACGAGGCTCCCACGAGAGAGGAGGCCCCCCTGTAGGGCGCACCCCCTGTCTCGTGGGCACCTCGTGTGCCTCCCGAACTCTGTTTTCTTGTATGTTACGTATTTTGGTCGGTAAAAATTCATTATATATACTCCCGAAGATTTTGACCACCGTATCACACAAATATCCTCTGTTTTCGTTTTGAGCTATTCCTGTTGCAGATTTGGAACAAGATGTCGTCCCAAGATTCGGAGGGAGAGAGCTACATGGCTGATTATATTGCAAACCCAAAAGTATATGGGGATGTGGAACATTATGGCTGGACCACAAAGGAAGAAGAAGACTATGATCCAAGGAGGAAGGAGGAGACAAGCTCTGATGAAGAGGACGATCCACTGCCTCAACCTGGTGATATGCATGTGGAGTTCAAGAAGTCAAGCCTCCCTAAGGTCCAATCTATCCCACCACATTTTTTGCAGGATAGCAAGGCAATACTATGCAAAAAGATAATGAAACTTGAGCTCGAGAATGAGGATCTGAGGGAGGAAATTTTTAGCCTCAGACTCAAGCTAGAGAAGAAAAGTGCAACAACTCCTACTTCACCACCTCCGAGGAAATAATCACATGGGTATGGGCACTCCCCTTGGCAACTGCCAAGATTGGGGGAGGTGCCCCGGTATCGTATCACCATCACACTCCTATTTTTACCGCTTTATTTAGTTCGATCCTTTTAGTAGTATTTTGATCTAGTAGTTTGAACTTTTTGATATCAAGTAGTTTTGAGTTTTTCATTGTGATCCCTTTATGTAATCGAGTCCGTGTGCTATCTATAATAAAGATTTGTGTTGAGTCAAGGGCTTTGCTATGTTGCTATGATCTTGAGAAAGTAGAAAGAACAAAAGAGTTCATATTGATCTTATGGATAGTGAGGGAGTCCTGGACTAGGGGTTGTCCGGATAGCCGAAGTATCATCATTGGCCGGACTCCAAGACTATGAAGATACAAGATTGAAGACTTCGTCCCGTGTTCGGATGGGACTTTCCTTGGTGTGAAAGGCAAGCTTGGCAATACGGATATGTAGATCTCCTACCATTGTAACTGGCTCTGTGTAACCCTAGCCCTCTCCGGTGTCTATATAAACCGGAGGGTCTTAGTCCATAGGACGAACAACAATCATACCATAGGCTAGCTTCTAGGGTTTAGCCTCCTTGATCTCGTGGTAGATCTACTATTGTACTACCCATATCATGAATATCAATCAAGCAGGAGTAGGGTTTTACCTCCATCGAGAGGGCCCGAACCTGGGTAAAAACATCGTGTCCCTCGTCTCCTGTTACCATCCGCCTAGACGCATAGTTCGGGACCCCCTACCCGAGATCCGCCGGTTTTGACACCGACATTGGTGCTTTCATTGAGAGTTCCTCTGTGTCGTCGCCCATAGGCCCGATGGCTCCTTCGATCATCAACAATGACACGGTCCAGGGTGAGACTTTTCTCTCCGGACAGATGTTCGTATTCGGCGGCTTTGCACTGCGGGCCAATTCGCTTGGCCATCTGGAGCAGATTGAAAGTTGCGCCCCTGGCCATCAGGTCAGATTTGGAAGTTTGAACTTCACGGCCGACATCCGCGGAGACTTGATCTTCGACGGATTCGAGCCACAGCCGTGCGCGCCGCACTATCACGATGGGCATGATCTAGCTCTACTGCCGGACAGTGCCTTGGAGGCCGCACGAGAGTCCGCTCCGACCCTTAACTCAGAGCCGACTGCGCCGACCTAGGATGGGTGGCTAGACACCGCCTCGGGGGCTGCTACCTCTACGGTGATGGAGCCGAATACCGACCCTGTCCCTTGTGAAGCTCGTGACTCCGAGGTGCCGGATTCCTCGCCGGACTCAGAACCTCCCGCGCCCCTACCAATCGAATCCGATTGGGCGCCGATCATGGAGTTCACCACTGCGGACATCTTTCAGCACTCACCTTTCGGCGACATCCTGAATTCGCTAAAGTATCTCTCGTTATCAGGAGAGCCCTGGCCGGACTGCAGTCAGGACGGTTGGGATGCGGACGACGAACAAATTCAAAGCCCACCCACCACCCACTTTGTAGCCACTGTCGACGACTTAACCGACATGCTAGACTTCGACTCCGAAGACATCGACGGTATGGACGACGATGCCGGAGACGACCAGGAACCAGCGCCTACTGGGCACTGGAAAGCCACCTCGTCATACGACATATACATGGTGGACATCCCAAAGGATGGGAACGACAATGGAACAGTGGAGGAAGACCCCTCCAAGAAACAGCCTAAGCGCCGCTGTCAGCGGTGCCACTCTAAACCTCGCCACAGCAAGAATGGAGATTCGGGCACTGGAGACAACAATACCCCAGACAGTGCCGAAGACAACCCCCTCCAGCAGGATTCAGCACAAGAGGACGAAGAAGCCAGCCCTCATGAGAGAGCGGCAGATAAAGAGGTAGAGGACGAATTACATGCCTCCCTCCGGAGACGAGGCAAGCCTCGACGACGACGAATTTGTCATGCCTGAGGATCCCGTCGAACAAGAGCGTTTCAAACGCAGGCTTATGGCCATGGCAAGCAGCCTCAAGAAAAAGCAGCAACAGCTTAGAGCTGATCAATATCTGCTAGCCGACAGATGGACCGAAGTCCTTGCGGCCGAAGAGTATGAACTCGAACGCCCCTCCAAAAGCTACCCCAAACGCAAGCTGCTGCCCCGACTAGAGGAGGAAGCATATAAACCTACATCACCAGCGCACAATACGGCCGACCGACCACCTCGTGGCCGCGACAGAGAGGCCTCTAGGCCCTCCACTAAAGCGGTACCCCGGCATCGCTCGAAAAGTACAAAGCCACGGGGGAATGCGCCGGACTTGCGAGACATATTGGAGGATAAGGCAAGACAATCAAGATCGATCTACGGATCGCATGGGCGCCCCACAATACGCGACGACAACCGTCGCGCCAGATACAGCAATTCCGGCCGGGCCGAACACAGTAGACAAAGCTCGCTTGAGCTACGTCGTGATATAGCCCAATATAGAGGCGCCGCACACCCACTATGCTTCACAGACGAAGTAATGGATCATCAAATCCCTGAAGGGTTTAAACCCGTGAACATTGAATCCTATGATGGCACAACAGACCCCGCGGTTTGGATCGAAGACTATCTCCTTCATATCCACATGGCCCGCGGTGATGATCTTCACGCCATCAAATACCTCCCACTCAAGCTTAAAGGACCAGCTCGGCATTGGCTTAACAGCTTGCCAGCAGAATCAATTGGGTGTTGGGAGGACCTGGAAGCCGCATTCCTTGATAACTTACAGGGCACATATGTGCGACCACCAGACGCTGATGACCTAAGCCACATAATTCAGCAGCCAGACAAATCGGCCAGACAATACTGGACACGGTTCTTAACCAAGAAAAATCAAATCGTCGATGATCCGGATGCGGAGGCCCTTGCGGCCTTCAAACACAACATCCGCGATGAGTGGCTTGCCCGGCACCTAGGACAGGAAAATCCGAAATCCATGGCAGCCCTCACATCACTCATGACCCGCTTTTGCGCGGGAGAGGACAGCTGGCTAGCCCGCAGTAACAACCTCAACAAAAATTCTGGCAGTCCGGACACCAAGGACCGCAATGGTAGGTCGCGTCGCAACAAGCACAAACGCCGCATTAACGGCGATAATACTAAGGATACAGCAGTCAACGCCGGATTCAGAGGCTCCAAACCCGGTCAGCGGAAAAAACCATTCAAAAGAACCACTCCGGGTCCGTCCAATTTGGACCGAATACTCGACCGCTCGTGCCAGATACACGGCACCCCCGAAAAGCCAGCTAATCACACCAACAGGGATTGTTGGGTATTCAAGCAGGCAGGCAAGTTAATTGCCGAAAACAATGACAAGGGGCTGCATAGCGATGACGAGGAAGAGACCCGGCCGCCGAACAACAGAGGACAGAAGGGTTTCCCCCCACAAGTGCGGACGGTGAACATGATATACGCAACCCACATACCCAAAAGGGAGCAGAAGCATGCACTCAGGGACGTATATGCGATGGAGCCAGTCGCCCCAAAATTCAACCCATGGTCCTCCTTCCCGATCACTTTTGATCGAAGGGACCACCCCACCAGCATCCGCCATGGCGGATTCGCCGCATTGGTTCTAGACCCAATCATCGACGGGTTTCACCTCACTAGAGTCCTGATGGACGGCGGCAGCAGCCTGAACCTGCTTTATCAGGATACAGTGCGCAAGATGGGCATAGACCCCTCAAGGATTAAACCAACAAAGACGACCTTCAAAGGCGTCATACCAGGTGTAGAGGCCAATTGTACAGGCTAAGTTACACTGGAAGTGGTCTTTGGATCCCCGGATAACTTCCGAAGCGAGGAGTTAATATTCGACATCGTTCCGTTCCGCAGCGGCTCTCATGCACTTCTCGAACGAACCGCGTTTGCAAAGTTCAATGCGGTGCCGCACTATGCGTACCTCAAGCTCAAGATGCCAGGCCCTCGAGGAGTCATCACGGTCAACGGAAACACTGAATGCTCTCTCCGAACGGAGGAGCATACAGCGGCTCTTGCGGCAGAAGTGCAGAGCAGCCTCTTAAGGCAATTCTCGAGTCCGGCCGTTAAACGACCGGACACCGCCAAGCGCACCCGGAGTAACCTACAACAAGACCACCTGGCACATTCCGAGCACGCGTAGCAATGTAGCCCCAACCCCAGCCCTCGCAAAATTGCAAGACCAGTACTTCATGTACATCACTATGCTCTGGAGATACCATGGGCATAGGGGGAGGGGCACGACCACGGCAGGCCTAGAGCGCGGCTCAACCACACCAGGGGCTCCCAAGTGTGTCATCCTTTTTTTTCCTTTTTTTCTTCTTATCCTCAGGACTTCGTTTACTAGAGGCCCTGTCCGGCAGTAGACCTGCCGAACTCACGATGCAACAGCCAGGGAAGGAGAAGAGCTACGATGAGTATCCAGGTGGTCTCCATTACGAACATTATACCTGTTTTATATACACCATTCCGCAGCTTACCCCTAGAGGGGGACATGCTAAATAGTTCCACCCCTTGCTTATCGCACTACTTGTATCGTTCTGCATTCATGGCAGTATTTTTTGAATAAACAATGCATCGCTTTTTGCCTATAATTGCATTCCTTTCTTATACATATGTTCATTTATGACATGTTGCATCCGTACACTTTGGTACGACCAGATACACCAGGGGCTTAAGTTCCCCACATTATGGTGTGATAAGTCCGAACACTTTCACAAGTGCGGCACCCCGAACTTATAGCATTATATGCATCGGCTCCGAATCATGTCTTGGGTCAATAGTTGGGTTTGCCCGGCTCCCATGTTTTGGTACCTTACGTTCCGTTATATCGACTAAGGTAGCGCTGGGAGAACCACTGCGATTGTGCCCCAGTTGAGCTGGGCGAGCACCTCAGTGGAGAAAGCTAAAACTGACCGTCATGATGGGGCGAGAGCGGGTCGCTGTTCGAGAGGTTTTTTCGAGTCCCTAAAGACTTATGCCGCTTAGAGCGAGGAACCGGCTTTGTCCGGCCAAGGTGTGGATAGCGCCCCGAATTCGGCCTTCCGAATACTAGGGGCTTCGCCGAAATTTAAAATTATAGAATTCTATGGCTAAGTGAGAGTGTTCAAGCATTATAAGTCCGGTTGCCTCGTTCGTTGTGTTGAGCGCCTCCCTAGATGGACCCCAAAATGGGAACAAGAGCGCTCAAGTTTAACCCAAACACCCCGGCACTCGTGGCATGGGGGCTGAAGCCGACGACTTGCCATCTCTCAGATTTGATAAACGGCCGCACAGAAGCTAATATTTTAAATTAACAAGCGTTCCTTAACGCATATGAACAAAGTCTTCAGCGCACAGGATAACAAAATGCGAGTCTACTCAAATATTACATCTTTGGAGCACTCACCCGCAATAATGCGAGCACCCTTCAGGACACCCTTATAATACATCTCGGGCGTGCGATACTCCTTGCCCGGCGGTGGCGCGTCCGTCACAAGCTTCTCAGCGTCCATCCTGCCCCAGTGCACTTTAGCACGGGCAAGGGCCCGACGGGCACCTTCAATGTAGGCGGAGTGCTTGATGACTTCAACCCACGAACAAGCATCCACCAGGCGCCGCACCAGGCCGAAGTAACTCCCAGGCATGGCCTCTTTGGGCCATAGCCGAACTATGAGGCCCTTCATGGCCTGTTCGGCCACCTTATGGAGCTCGACCAGCTGCTTCAGCTGGTCGCTAAGGGGCACCGGATGTCCGGCCTCAGCATACTGAGACCAGAACACCTTCTCCGTCGAGCTCCCCTCCTCGACTCTGTAGAAAGCGGCAGCATCGGACACGCTACGGGGCAGATCTGGAAACGCTCCTGGAGAGCTCCGAATTCGGGTAAGTAACAGGTAATTCACTTTTACATGCTTGCTTTGCATGTAGAATGCCTTACCCGCCACTATCTTCTTCAATGCCTCGATTTCCTGGAGGGCCTTGTGGGCTTCGGCCTTAGCGGCTTTGGCACTCTCAAGAGCCGACGCAAGCTCGAACTCTCGAGTCTTCGAGTCACGCTCCAAACTCTCGTGTTTTTCCACGAGAGCCTGGAGCTCTTGCTGTACCTCCGCCACCCGCGCCTCCTGCTTCTCTCGCCTGGCATGTTCCGCAGCCGCATTGCATTCGGCCGCGGACACCGCCTCCTTCAGGGTCACCACCTCATTCGTAGCCCCTAGAGTACCCACGTTATCCTTGTCATTCCTCTTGCAACCAAATCCTTTTCTGTAAGGTACAACTTTAATAAGGTGTTACTCACCTTCCTTGTCCTCGAGCTGCTTCTTGGCACGGCCGAGCTCGCTCTCAGACCGCTCGAGGCTCTGCTTCAAGGCATTGACCTCCGCAGTAAGTGCGGCAGAGGTCAGCAGCGCAGCCTGCATTCCTATATTGACATATTTTTGTTAAGACTCCTGCGTATATCTTTTTAGATCCTCAGTCCGGCTTTTCTTTCCGAACACCGAACTGAGCATCAGGGGCTACTATCTATGCGGTATTATATTACATATCTTAAAATTCTTACCTCAAAGCCTGTTAAAAGGCTGCTGCAGGCTTCGGTCAGCCCGCTTTTGGCGAGCTGAACCTTCCGAATCACCGCACTCATGACAGTGCAGTGTTCCTCTTTGATGGAAGCGCCGTTGAGCGCCTCCAGCAAGTTATCCGGCGCCTCCGGTTGGACGGAGGCCGCCGGCATCACAGTCTTGCCCTTCTTACGAAGGGGCCACCTGCCGGACTCCGGAACCACTGAAGGTTCCGGTGCGGAGTCCGGTCCAAAGTCTGGGAGGTTGCCCTACGGCACCTCTGGGGCCTCCTCCTCTTGGTGGGTCCCTTTCCGAGATCCTACCTCGGCGTCGTCGGCATCACGGGGGGAGGAGGCGGCCGGAAGTGAAGTACTATTCACATCCGAAGTACCCAAGGACCCGCTCGATGAAGCGGGAAGATCGTCCTTGGGCGGACTACAGGGTTGTATGCGGCGTTAGAAAGACACCATGCAACAAAAAGAAAAATTATGAGTTATTTGGGAGTCCGGTTACTTACGATCTCGCCAGGGGCTTGGCCCTTGAGGGCCACTCCTCGTCGCCGTTGCCGGCGTTGGCAGAGCAGTCCGGGGGAAGGGTCCTTTCCTTCTTGGACCCTTCGGCCTCCCCCGTTGGGGAGGCCTTCCTCTTCTTCTCTCCCCCCGCTGGGGGAGAGGCCTCCTTCTTCTCCTCCTCGTCCTCGTGGGAGGAGTCCGCCTCGGAGTCATCGGATGATGAATCTGATAATACCTGATGCCGGGAACTCCTCCGGGTTCCCGTGGCCTTCTTCTTGGCCTTCTTCTCCGGCACCACGTAAGGCGCCGGGAAGCCCTGTCAAACGGGCATTCGCTGGGTCTTCTGGAAGGGGAGCCGGACAGTTAACCTGTCCGGACATCTTCTGCTAGGCCTATTAAAGGTATTGGGAGTTTAGATCCCGCATAAAGTCAAACTATGAAAAGCAAGTGTCCCATAAAGGATAACATAGCTTACCTCGCCAGCCGGACACTGCGAGCTGAATCCGCGATCTTCGGTAGCGGATGCGGGTGCCTCGGCCCCTTGAACAGCACCCTCCAGGCCTCTTCATACATAGTGTCGAAGAGCCAGCTCAAGGTCTGGTGCTGTGCCGGATCGAACTCCCATAAGTTGAAGTCCCGCTGTTGGCAGGGGAGAATCCGGCGGATGAGCATGACCTGGATTACGTTGACAAGCTTGAGCTTCTTGTTCACCAGGGTTTGGAGACATGATTGGAGTCCGGTCAGCTCTTCCGAATCGCCCCAAGGCAGGCCCTTCTCCTTCCAGGAAGTGAGCCGCATGGGGATGCCAGATCTGAATTCAGGGGCCGCTGCCCATTCAGGGTCACGCGGCTCGGTGATGTAGAACCACCCCGATTGCCACCCTTTGATGGTTTCCACGAAGGCACCCTCGAGCCAAGTGACGTTGGGCATCTTTCCCACCATGGCGCCTCCGCACTCCGCTTGGCTGCCCTTCACAACCTTCGGCTTGACATTGAAGGTCTTTAGCCACAAGCCGAAGTGGGGCTGGATGCAGAGGAAGGCCTCGCACACGACGATAAACGCCGAGATGTTGAGGATGAAATTCGGGGCCAGATCATGGAAATCTAGGCCATAGTAGAACATGAGCCCCCGGACAAAGGGGTGGAGCGGGAAGCCCAGTCCGTGGAGGAAATGGGGAAGGAATACCACCCTCTCATGGGGCCTGGGGGTGGGGATGAGCTGCCCCTCGTCAGGGAGCCGGTGCGCGATATTGCTGGACAAATATCCGGCGCTGCGCAGCTTCTGGATGTGCCCCTCAGTAACGAAGGAGGCCATCCACTTGCCTCCCGCTTCGTACATGGCTGGAGAAGGTTGAGGTGAGATGTGCGGACTTGGGCGCTGGAGTTCGAGTGCGCGGAGATGGATAAGCAAAGGAGGAAGAAGGCGTAGGTAAAAAGGTGGATCCTTATCCCCTTATATATGGGCGGACGAAACTATGCGTCCCCACCAGCCTGGTAAAACTCGCTTATCTCCCAAGCGCCACAATCAATGGCACGGTTGGGTTACCCATGTCCATATTGATGAATCCCGGAATAAGGGGACACGATCTCTGCTTCGACAAGACGTGCCAAGGAAACCGCTTCGCTAAACGCACTGAGGTGGAATAATAAAAATGATTCGAGTAAAGGCTTGGCCGTGGTGTGACGTCACACCACGAAATACGTCAGCAGATTGAACTTGTGTAAATATTATGCTCTCTACGGAGGTATGTGGAATTTATTTTGCAGAGCCGGACACTATCCTGGTGTTCACAATCTTCTATGAATTATTCGGAGGAGGAACCCGCCTTGCAATGCCGAAGACAATATGCGCACCGGACTCGTCGTCATTGAAGCCTGGTTCAGTGGCTACTGAGGGAGTCCTGGACTAGGGGGTGTCCAGATAGCCGAACTATCATCATTGGCCGGACTCCAAGACTATGAAGATACAAGATTGAAGACTTCGTCCCGTGTCCGGATGGGACTTTCCTTGGCGTGAAAGGCAAGCTTGGCAATACGGATATGTAGATCTCCTACCATTGTAACCGACTCTGTGTAACCCTAGCCCTCTTCGGTGTCTATATAAACCGGAGGGTCTTAGTCCATAGGACGAACAACAATCATACCATAGGCTAGCTTCTAGGGTTTAGCCTCCTTGATCTCGTGGTAGATCTACTCTTGTACTACCCATATCATCAATATCAATCAAGCAGGAGTAGGGTTTTACCTCCATCGAGAGGGCCCGAACCTGGGTAAAAACATCGTGTCCCTTGTCTCCTGTTACCATCCGCCTAGACGCACAGTTCGGGACACCCTACCAGAGATCCGCCGGTTTTGACACCGACAGATAGTCCTAACTTCACACATAGAAAGTATGAGGCATAAAAATTGTTGAGAGTTGATGAACGTAGCCTTGGTCATCGTTGCAATTAATAGGAAGTGATAAGGAAAGAGGGGTTCACATATAAATATATTATCTTGGACATCTTTTATGATTGTGAAGCACTCATTAAGTATGACATGCTAAAAGAGTTGACGTTGGACAAGGAAGACAACGTAATGGTTTATGTTTTCCGACATCTCAGTTAAAGTATATTGTCATTGACTTTCCAAACATGTTGATCCTTCCTTTCTCCCTCATGCTAGCCAAATTTCTTGCACCAAGTAGAGATACTACTTGTGCTTCCAAATATCCTTAAACCCAGTTTTGCCATGAGAGTCCACCATACCTACCTATGGATTGAGTAAGATCCTTCAAGTAAGTTGTCATCGGTGCAAGCAATAACAATTGCTCTCTAATTATGTATGACTTATTAGTGCACAGAAAATAAGCTTTGTACGAACTTGTTGTGGAAGTAATAAAAGCGACGGATTGCATAATAAAGGTCCACATACAAGGGGCAATATAAAGTGACATTCTTTTGCATTAAGATTTCGTGCATCAACCCTAAATGCGCATGACAACCTCTGCTTCCCTCTGTGAAGGGCCTATCTTTTACTATATGTTTTTACTTTATGCTTGAGTCAAGGTGATACTCACCTTTCCCTTTTTATTTTTATCCTTTGGCAAGCTCCTCGTGTTTGAAAGACCATGATACATATATCCAATTGGATGTAAGTTGGCATAGACTATTATTGTTGACATCACCTAAAGGTGAATATGTTGGGAGGAAACACAATAAGCCCCTATCTTTCTCAGTGTCCGGCTGAAACTCTATAACCACAAGTATTGCGTGAGTGTTAACAATTATAGGGGACTACGAGATAGTTGAGTATGTGAGCTTGCCAAAAAGCTCTATTATTGACTCTTTCTGATGTTATGATAAATTGCAATTGCTTTAGTGACTGAGATTATAGTATGTTAGTTCCCAATGAAGTTTCTGAACCATACTTAACATTGTGAATTGCTTATTACTTGAACATAGGAAATCATATGACAAAATCCATATATGTTGTTGTTATTATAATGATCATGATGCCCACATGTCCGTATTTTATTTTTATCGACACCTCTATCTCTAAACATGTGGACATATTTTTCGATTTTGGCTTCCGCTTGAGGACAAGCGAGGTCTAAGCTTGGGGGAGTTGATAAGTCCATTTTGCATCATGCTTTTATATCAATATTTATTGTATTACGGGCTATTATTACACATTATATCTCAATACTTATGGCTATTCTCTCTTATTTTACAAGGTTTACCATGAAGAGGGGGGATGCCGGCAGCTGGAATTCTGGCTGGAAAAGGAGCAAACATTGGAAACCTATTCTACATAACTCCAAAAGACCTGAGACTCCACGAAACAACTTTTTGGATTTAATAAGAATTTATGGGCAGAAGAAATGGGCCAGGGGGCCCACACCCTGTCTAGGAGACAGGGGGCGCGCCCCCCTAGGGCGCGGCCCCTATCTCCTGGGCCCCCTGGTGGGCCTCCGGCGTCCATCTTCTACTATATCATCACTTTCCCTCTGGAAAAAATCGTGGGCAAGCTTACAGGACGAAACTCCGCCGCCACGAGGCGGAACCTTGGCGGAATCAATCTAGGGCTCTGGCGGAGCTATTCTGCCGGGGACACTTCCCTCCGGGAGGGGGAAATCATCACCAACGATCCTCTCATCGGGAGGGGGCAATCTCCATCAACATCTTCACCAGCACCATCTCCTCTCAAAACCCTAGTTCATCTCTTGTATCCAATCTTGTATCAAAACCACGAATTGGTACCTGTGGGTTGCTAGTAGTGTTGATTACTCCTTGTAGTTGATGCAATTTGGTTTACTTGGTGGAAGATCATATGTTCAGATCCTTTATGCATATTATTACCCCTCTCATTATGAACATGAATATGCTTTGTGAGTAGTTACGTTTGTTCCTGAGGACATGGGTGAAGTCTTGCTATTAGTAGTCATGTGAATTTGGTATTCGTTCGATATTTTGATGAGATGTATGCTGTCTCTCCTCTAGTGGTGTTATGTGAACGTCGACTACATGACACTTCACCATTATTTGGGCCTAGAGGAAGGCATAGGGAAGTAATAATTAGATGATGGGTTTCTAGAGTGACAGAAGCTTAAACCCTACTTTATGCGTTTCTTCGTTAGGGGTTGATATGGATCCATATGCTTAATGCTGTGGTTAGGTTTACCTTAATACCTTCTTTTGTAGTTGCGGATGCTTGCAATAGGGGTTAATCATAAGTGGGATGCTTGTTCATGTTAGGGCAGTACCCAAGTGCCGGTCCACCCACATATCAAATTATCAAAGTACCGAACGCGAATCTTACGAACGTGATGAAAACTAGCTTGATGATAATTCCCAATGTGTCCTCGGGAGCTCCTTCTTCATTATTAGAATTTGTCCAGGCTTATCCTTTGGTACATAAAGGATTGGGCCACCTTGCTGCACTTTATTTACTTTATTTACTTTTGCTCGTTACTATTTATCTTATCACAAAACTATCTATCAGCTAAAATTTCAGTGCTTGCAGAGAAAACCTTACTAAAAACCGCTTATCATTTCCTTCTGCTCCTCGTTGGGTTCGACACTCTTACTTATCGAAAGGACTACGATAGATCCCCTATACTTGTGGGTCATCAGACTTGTGCCTTCGAAGTTGTTGATTTTTATGGCACCAGAATGATAGACCTCCTCGATAACATAGGGACCTTCCCATTTAGAGAGAAGTTTTCCTGCAAAAAATCTTAGACGAGAGTTGAATAATAATACATAGTCTTCCACGTTAAACTCACGCTTTTCTATCCTCTTATCATGCCAATGTTTGACTTTTTCTTTGAATAGCTTGGCATTCTCATATGCTTGGGTTCTCCATTCATCAAGTGAGCTAATATCAAACAACCTCTTCTCACCGGCAAGTTTGAAGTCATAGTTGAGCTCTTTAATATCCCAATATGCTTTATGTTCAAGTTCAAGAGGTAAATGACACGCTTTTCCATAAACCATCTTATAAGGAGACATACCCATAGGATTTTTGTATGCAGTTCTATAGGCCCATGATGCATCATCATGTTTTTTGGACCAATTCTTTCTAGATCTATTCACAGTCTTTTGCAAAATTAATTTGAGCTCTCTATTCCTCAACTCTACTTGACCACTAGACTGTGGATGATAAGGAGATGCGATTCTATGATTGACATCACACTTAGCAAGCATCTTACGGAAAGCAGCATGAATAAAATGTGAACCACCATCAGTCATAAGATATCTAGGGACTCCAAACCTCGGAAAAATAACTTCTTTAAGCATTTTAATAGAAGTGTTATGATCATCACTACTAGTTGGAATAGCTTCTACCCACTTAGTAACGTAATCAACAGCAACTAGAATATGTGTATAACCATTGGAGGCAGGAAAAGGTCCCATATAATCAAAGCTCCAAACATCAAACGGTTCAATAACAAGAGAATAATTCATAGGCATTTCTTGACGTCTACTAATGTTACCTACTCTTTGGCATTCATCACAAGATAAGACAAACTTACGAGCATCTTTGAAGAGAGTAGGCCAATAAAAACCAGATTGTAGTACCTTATGTGCAGTTCTATCTCCAGCGTGGTGTCCTCCATAAGATTCAGAGTGACACTTACATAGAATTTGTTCCTGTTCTTGCTCAGGCACACAACGTCTAATAACACCATCTACTCCTTCTTTATAAAGGTGTGGGTCATCCCAAAAGTAATATCTTAAATCATAAAAGAACTTTTTGTTTTGCTAGTATGTGAAACTAGGCGGTATAAAATTAGCAACAATGTAATTAGCATAATCAGCATACCAAGGAGCAGTACGAGAAGCATTAATGACCACTAATTGTTCATCAGGAAAACTATCATCAATAGGCAGTGGGTCATCAAGAACATTCTCTAACCTAGACAAGTTATCTGCAACGGGGTTCTCAGCTCCCTTTCTATCAATAATGTGTAAATCAAATTATTGGAGCAAGAGAACCCATCTAATAAGCCTAGGCTTAGCATCTTTCTTTTCCATAAGATATTTAATAGCAGCATATCAGTGTGAATAGTAACTTTGGAATCAACAATATAAGGTCTAAACTTATCACATGCAAACATAACTGCTAAGAATTCTTTTTCAGTAGTAGCATAATTTCTCTGGGCAGTATCAAGAGTCTTACTGGCATACTGGATAACACTCAATTTCTTATCAACTCTTTGCCCTAGAACAACACCTACAGCATAATCACTAGCATCGCACATAATTTCAAAAGGTAAATTCCAATCAGGTGGTTGGACAATAGGTGCAGTGATCAAAGCTTTCTTGAGTATTTCAAATGCTTCTACGCAATCATCATCAAAGACAAAAGGAATATCTTTTTGCAATAAATTAGTCAGAGGCCTAGAGATTTTAGAAAAGTCCTTAATGAACCTCCTATAAAAACCGGCATGACCAAGGAAACTTATTATACCTTTTATGTCCTTGGGACTTCAATACCTCTTTCGGAGATCTTGTTCCCCAAGACAATGCCTTCATTAACCATAAAGTGACACTTCTCCCAATTCAGGACGAGACTAGTGTCTTCGCATCTCTGCAAAACTCGATCAAGGTTGCTCAAACAATCATCAAAAGAGGATCCATAAACGGAGAAATCATCCATGAATACCTCACAAATCTTTTCACAAAAATCAAAGAATATAGCCATCATGCATCTTTGAAAGGTAGCAGGTGCATTACTTAAACCAAAAGGCATACGTCTATAAGCAAAAGTACCAAAAGGGCAAGTAAAAGTAGTTTTAGATTGTTCCTTCGCTGACACAGGTATTTGAGAGAAGCCAGAATAGCCATCTAGAAAGCAGAAATGTGTGTGTTTGGATAGTCTTTCTAGCATTTGATCAATAAAAAGTAAAGGGTAATGATCTTTCTTAGTAGCTTTATTTAACTTATGGAAATCAATTACCATCCTATAACCTGTAATAATTCTTTGCGGGATCAATTCATCTTTATCATTAGGAACAACGGTAATACCTCCCTTTTTAGGAACACAATGGACAGGGCTTACCCATTCACTATCAGCAACGGGATAAATAATACCTGCCTCAAGGAGCTTTAGTAT
Organism: Triticum dicoccoides; assembly: GCF_002162155.2. Lineage (NCBI taxonomy): Eukaryota > Viridiplantae > Streptophyta > Magnoliopsida > Poales > Poaceae > Triticum > Triticum dicoccoides. The sequence continues at coordinate 155,250,889 of NC_041389.1, forward strand.
CTCCTTTCTTACCACCTCTTTCATCTTGGGATTTAGTCGTCATTGAGGATCTCTAACTGGTTTGGCATCTTTCTCCACTATAATTTTGTGTTGACATAATGTGGGACTAATGCCCTTAAGATCATCCAGAGTATATCCAATAGCTGCTCGGTGCTTCTTCAGAGTTTTCAGTAATCTTTCTTCTTCTTGCTCTGAAAGGTTAGCACTAATAATAACAAGATATATTTTCTTTTCATCAAGATAAGCATACTTAAGATTATCAGGTAATGGTTTGAGTTCAAACACGGGATCACCCTTGGGTGGAGGGGGATCCCCAAGAATTTCAACGGGAAGGTTATGTTTCAGCATAGGTTCCTGTTTGAGGAACACTTCATCCATTTCCCTTCTTTCCTTCATAAACATATCATTTTCATGGTCTATCAAGTATTGTTCTAACGGATCAGTAGGAGGTACAGCAATGGAAGCAAGACCAATAATCTCATCCTTACTAGGTGGTTCCCTATCACAAGGTTTTCTACGAAACTTAGCAAAATTAAACTCATGAGACATACCATCTATGCCAATGGTGACAGTATCTTTTTCACAATCAATCTTAGCATTAGCTGTATTCAAGAAAGGTCTACCAAAAATAATGGGACAAAAATCATCTTGTGGGGAGCCAAGAACAAGAAAATCAGTAGGGTATTTAACCTTCCCACACAAGACTTCAACATCTCTAACAATCCCAACTGGTTTAATGGTATCCCTATTAGCAAGCTTAATAGTAACATCAATATCTTCTAATTCAACGGCTGCAATATCATGCATAATTTCTTGATATAAGGTATCAGGTATTGCACTAGCACTAGCACCCATATCACATAAGCCATGATAACAATGATCTCCTATTTTAACAGAAATAACAGGCATGCCTATGACATGTCTATGTATCTTAGTATCTGGTCTAGCAATATTAGCAGTCTCACCACAGAAATAAATAACATGCCCATCTAAATCATCATCCAAGAGATCTTTAACCATAGCAATACTAGGTTCAACATTGATTTGCTCAGGAGGTGTATAAGTCCTAGTATTACTCTTACGAACAATAGTCGAAGCTTTAGCATGATCCTTTATCCTAATAGGAAAGGGAGGTTTCTCAACATAAGTAGTAGGAACAATAGGATCACTATAGGTGACAGTCCTTTCTTCAACTGTAATAGGTGCAACTACTTTCACTTCAAGAGGAGGATTATATTTAAACCACTTCTCTTTAGGGAGATTAACGTGAGTAGAAAAAGATTCACAAAAAGAAGCTACTATCTCAGAGTCAAGTCCATACTTAGTGCAAAATCCACGAAAAGCATCGATATCCATAAAAGATTTAACACAATCGAACTTAGGTGTCATACCTAACTCCTTACCATCGTCGGAACCCCAATCTTCAGAGTTGCGTTTAATTCTTTATAATAAGTCCCATTTGAAATCAATAGTCTTCAGCATATAAGAACCAGCACAGGAAGTATCGAGAAGGTTGCGATTATCAAGAGAAAGCCGAGCATAAAAGTTTTGAATAATCATATCCCGGGAGAGCTCATGATTGGGGCATGAATATAACATTGACTGAAGCCTCCCCCAAGCTTGAGTGATGCTTTCTCCTTTGCAAGGCCAGAAATTATATATGTAATTACGATCACGATGAACAAGATGCATAGGATAGAACTTCTGGTGAAATTCCAACTTCAATCGCTTATAATTCCAAGATCCCGTATCATCACATAGCCTATAGCATGTCAATGCATGTCCCTTAAAAGATGAAGGGAAGACCTTATTTTTGACAACATCATCAGGAATACCTGCAAGCTTAAATAATCCACAAACTTCATCCACAAAGATAAGGTGTAAATCAGGATGCAATGTTCCATCTCCTGCAAATGGATTAGCTAGCAGTTTCCCTATCATACCCGAAGGAATCTCAAAGTAAATATTTTCATAAAGTTCAGTAGGTTGAGGAGCAACTCTTTGCTCTACTGGTTGGGGTGAAGATACCCCGAACAAGCCCCTCAAAGGATTAGTTTCAATAGTGACAAGTAACATAAAATTTCAGCACACTATATAAATGTTTCCTTACCAAGTTCCACTCACCAAAAGCGCTACACTCCCTGGAAACGGTGCCAGAAAAGAGTCTTGATGACCCACAAGTGTAGGGGATCAATCGTAGTCCTTTCGATAAGTAAGAGTGTCGAACCCAACGAGGAGCAGAAGGAAATGATAAGCGGTTTTCAGTAAGGTTTTCTCTGCAAGCACTGAAATTGTAGGTGATAGATAGTTTTGTGATAAGATAAATGGTAATGAGTAACAAGTAAATAAAGTAAATAAAGTGCAGCAAAGTGTCCCAATCCTTTATGTAGCAAAGGGTAAGCCTGGACAATTTCTTATAATGAGAAAGGAGCTCCTGAGGACACATGGGAATTATCGTCAAGCTAGTTTTCATCATGTTCATATGATTCGCGTTCGGTACTTTGATAATTTGATATGTGGGTGGACCGGTGCTTGGGTACTGCCCTTACTTGGACAAGCATCCCACTTATGATTAACCCCTATTGCAAGCGTCCGAAACTACAAAAGAAGTATTAAGGTAAACCTAACCAGAACATTAAACATATGGATCCAAATCAGCCCCAAACGAAGCAACGCATAAACTAGGGTTTAAGCTTCTGTCACTCTAGCAACCCATCATCTACTTATTACTTCCATGCCTTCCTCTAGGCCCAAATAATGGTGAAGTGTCATGTAGTCGACGTTCACATAACACCACTAGAGGAAAAGACAACATACATCTCATCAAAATATCGAACGAATACCAAATTCACATGACTACTAATAGCAAGACTTCACCCATGTCCTTAGGAACAAACGTAACTACTCACAAAGCATATTCATGATCATAATCAGAGGGGTAATAATATGCATAAAGGATCTGAACATATGATCTTCCACCAAGTAAACCAATTAGCATCAACTACAAGGAGTAATCAACACTACTAGCAACCCACAGGTGCCAATTTATGGTTTTGATACAAGATTGGATACAAGAGATGAACTAGGGTTTTGAGAGGAGATGGTGCTGGTGAAGATGTTGATGGAGATTGACCCCCTCCCAATGAGAGGATCGTTGGTGATGACATTGGTGATGATTTCCCCCTCCCGGAGGGAAGTGTCCCCGGCAGAACAGCTCCGCCGGAGCCCTAGATTGGTTCCGCCAAGGTTCCGCCTCGCGGCGGCGGAGTTTCGTCCCATAAGCTTGCCCACAATTTTTTCCAGGGTAAAAGCTCTGATATAGCATACGATGGGCACCGGGGGCCCACCAGGGGGTCCAGGAGACAGGGGGCGCGTCCAGTAGGGGGTCTCCACTCTCCCGGACAGGGTGTGGGCCCCCTGGTGCATTTCTTTCGCCCAATAATTCTTATTAATTCCAAAAAGATGTTTTGTGGAGTTTCAGGATTTTTGGAGCAGTGCAGAATAGGTTTCCAATGTTTGCTCCTTTTCCAGCCAGAAGTCCAGCTGCCAGCATTCCCCCTCTTCATGATAAACCTTGTAAAATAAGAGAGAATAGCCATAAGTATTGAGATATAATGTGTAATAACAGCCCATAATGCAATAAATATTGACATAAAAGCATGATGCAAAATGGACGTATCAGAATCACTAAAACTGATTTTTGTGATGAACTACTTTCCAACAAGGGAGTAGGTACAGTTACCTTATCAAGCTCTACTTTCCTCCCACTCACTTCTTTCGAGATAAACTCCTTCTCTAGAAAGGATCCATTTTAGCAACAAATATCTTGCCTTCGAATCTGTAATAGAAGGTGTACCCAACAGTTTCCTTTGGGTCTTCTATGAAGACGCACTTCTCCGATTCGGGTTCGAGCTTATCAGGTTGAAACTTTTTCACATAAGCATCGCAGCCCCAAACTTTAAGAAACGACAACTTTGGTTTCTTGCCAAACCACAGTTCATAAGGCGTCGTCTCAACGGATATTGATGGTGCCCTATTTAAAGTGAATGCAGCTGTTTCTAATGCATAATCCCAAAACAATAGTGGTAAATCGGTAAGATACATCATAGATCGCACCATATCCAATAAAGTGCGGTTATGACGTTCGGACACACCATTATGCTGTGGTGTTCCATGTGGCGTGAGCTGTGAAACTATTCCACATTGTCTTAAATGAAGGCCAAACTCGTAACTCAAATATTCTCCTCTACGATCAGATTGTAGAAACATTATTTTCTTGTTATGATGATTCTCCACTTCACTTATGAAATTCTTTGAACTTTTCAAATGTTTCAGACTTGTGCTTCATTAAGTAGATATACTCATATCTGCTCAAATCATCTGTGAAGATCAGAAAATAATGATACCGTCACGAGCATCAACACTCATTGGACTGCATACATTGGTATGTATTATTTCCAACAAGCCAGTAGCTCGTTCCATTGTTCCGAAGAACGGAGTTCTAGTCATCTTGCCCAAAAGGCACGGTTCACAAGCATCAAATGATTCATAACCAAGTGATTCCGAAAATCCATCTTTACGGAGTTCCTTCATGCGCTTCACACCGATATGACCCAAACGGCAGTGCCACAAATAAGTTGCACTATCATTATTAACTTGCATCTTTTGGCATCAATATTATGAATATGTGTATCACTATGATCGAGATCCAACAAACTATTTTCATTGGGTGTATGACCATTGAAGGTTTTATTCATGTAAACAGAACAACAATTATTCTCTGACTTTAAATGAATAACCGTATTGCAATAAACATGATCAAATCATATTCATGCTCAACGCAAACGCCAAATAACATTTATTTAGGTTTACCACTAATCCGGAAAGTATAGGGAGTGTGTGAAGATGATCATATCAATCTTGGAACTACTTCCAACACTCATCGTCACTTCCCCTCAACTAGTCTCTGTTTATTATGTAACTCATGTTTCGAGTTACTAATCTTAGCAACCAAACAAGTATCAAATACTCAGGGGATACTATAAACACTAGTAAGGCACACATCAATAACTTGTATATCAATATACCCTTGTTCACTTTGCCATCCTTCTTATCCACCAAATATTCAGGGCATTTCCGTTTCCAGTGACCATTTCCTTTGCAGTGTAAGCACTCAGTTTCAGGTTTTGGTCCAGCTTTCGGCTTCTTCGCGGGAGTGACAACTTGCTTGTCATTCTACTTGAAGTTCCCTTTCTTTCCCTTTGCCCTTTTCTTGAAACTAGTGGTCTTGTCAATCATCAACACTTGATTGTCTTTCTTGATTTCTACCTTCGTTGATTTCAACATCACGAAGAGCTCGGGAATCGTTTTTGTCATCCTTTGCATACTATAGTTCATCACGAAGTTCTACTAACTTGGTGATGGTGACTAGAGAACTCTGTCAATCACTATCTTATCTGGAAGATTAACTCCCACTTGATTCAAGCGATTGTAGTACCCAGACAATCTGAGCACATGCTCACTAGTTGAGCAATTATCCTCCATATTTTAGCTATAGAACTTGTTGGAGACTTCATATCTCTCAACTCGGGTATTTACTTGAAATATTAACTTCAACTCCTGGAACATCTCATATGGCCCATGACGTTCAAAACGTCTTTGAAGTCCCGATTCTAAGCTGTTAAGCATGGTGCACTAAACTATCAAGTAGTCATCATATTGAGCTAGCCAAACGTTCATAATGTCTGCATCTGCTCCTACAATAGGTCCGTCACCTAGCGGTGCATCAAGGACATAATTCTTCTGTGCAGCAATGAGGACAATCCTCAGATCCCGGATCCAATCCGCATCATTGCTACTAACATCTTTGAACACAGTTTTCTCTAGGAACATATCAAAATAAACATATGAAAGCAACAACGCGAGCTATTGATCTACAACATAATTTGCAAAATACTACCAGGACTAAGTTCGTGATAAATTAAAGTTCAATTGATCATATTACTTAAGAACTCCCACTTAGACAGACATCCCTCTTATCATCTAAGCGATCACGTGATCCAAATCAACTAAACCATGTCTGATCATCACGTGAGATGGAGTAGTTTTGAATGGTGAACATCATTATGTTGATCATATCTACTATATGATTCACGCTCGACCTTTCGGTCTCTAGTGTTTTGAGGCCATATCTGTATATGCTAGGCTCGTCAAGTTTAACCTGAGTATTCTGCATGTGCAACTGTTTTGCACCCGTTGTATTTGAACGTAGAGCCTATCACACCCGATCATCACATGGTGTCTTAGCACGAAGAACTTTATCAACGGTGCATACTCAGGGAGAACACTTATGCCTTGAAATTTAGTGAGAGATCATCTTATAATGCTACCGCCGAACTAAGCAAAATAAGATGTATAAAAGATAAACATCACATGTAATCAAAATATGTGACATGATATGGCCATGATCATCTTGCGCCTTTGATCTCCATCTCCAAAGTACTGTCATGATCTCTATCATCACCGGCACAACACCATGATCTCAATCATCTTGATCTATATCAATGTGTCGTCACATGGTTGTCTCGCCAACTATTGCTCTTGCAACTAATGCTATCGCATAGCGATAAAATAAAGCAATTATTTGGCGCTTGCATCTTATGCAATAAAGAGACAACCATAAGGCTTCTGCCAGTTGCCGATAACTTCAACAAAACATGATCATCTCATACAACAACTTATATCTCATCACGTCTTGACCATATCACATCACAACATGCCCTGCAAAAACAAGTTAGACGTCCTCTACTTTGTTGTTGCAAGTTTTACATGGCTGCTACGGGCTGAGCAAGAACCGTTCTTACCTACGCATCAAAACGACGACAATATTTCATCAAGTTAGTGTTGTTTTAACCTTCGCAAGGACCAGGCATAGCCACACTCGGTTCAACTAAAGTTGGAGAAACTGACACCCGCTAGCCACCTGTGTGCAAAGCACATCCGTAGAACCAGTCTCGCGTAAGCGTACGCGCAATGTCGGTCCGGGCCGCTTCATCCAACAATACCGCCGAACCAAAGTATGACATGATGGTAAATAGTATGACTTGTATCCCCCACAACTCACTTGTGTTCTACTCGTGCATATAACATCTACGCATAAAACCAGGCTCGGATGCCACTGTTGGGGTAGTAATTTCAAAAAAATTCCTACACACACGCAAGATCATGGTGATGCATAGCAATGAGAGGGGAGAGTGTTGTCCATGTACCCTCGTAGACCGAAAGCGGAAGCTTAGAACAACACGGTTGATGTAGTCGTATGTCTTCACGGCCCGACCGATCAAGCACCGAAAGCACGGCACCTCCGAGTTCTAGCACACGTTCAGCTGGATGACGTCCCTCGAACTCCGATCTAGCCGAGTGTCGAGGGAGAGTTCCGTCAGCACGACAGTGCGGTGATGATGATGATATTCTACCTTGCAGGGCTTCGCCTAAGCACCGCTACGATATTTTCGAGGAGGACTATGGTGGAGGGGGGCACCGCACATGGCTAAGAGATCAATGATATGTTGTTGTGTCTCTAGAGGTGCCCCCCTGCCCCTGTATATAAAGGAGCAAGGGGGGAGGGGGCGGCCGGCCAGGGAGGAGGCGCGCCATGGGGAGTCCTACTCCCACTGGGAGTAGGACTCCCTCCTTTCCTTGTTGGACTAGGAGAAGGGGGGAAAGAGGAGGGAGAGAGAGGAAGGAAAGGGGGGGCGCCGTCCCCCTCTCCTGGTCCTATTCAGACTAGGGGGCAGGGGCGTGCGGCCCTGCCATGGCCGCCTCTCCTCTTCTCCACTAAGGCCCACTATGGCCCATTAAGCCCCCGGGGGGTTCTGGTAACCCCTCGGTACTCCGGTAAAATCCCGATTTCACCCGGAACACTTCTGATATCCAAATATAGGCTTCCAATATATCAATCTTCATGTCTCGACCATTTCGAGACTCCTCGTCATGTCCGTGATCACATTCGGGACTCCGAACAACCTTCGGTACATCAAAACTATATAACTGTCATTGAAACTTTAAGCGTGCGGACCCTACGGGTTCGAGAACTATGTAGACATGACCGAGACACGTTTCCGGTCAATAACCAATAGCGGAACCTGGATGCTCATATTGGCTCCTACATATTCTATGAAGATCTTTATCGGTCAAACCGCATAACAACATACGTTGTTCCCTTTGTCATCGGTATGTTACTTGCCCGAGATTCGATCGTCGGTATCTCAATACCTAGTTCAATCTCGTTACTGGCAAGTCTCTTTACTCGTTATGTAATGCATCATTCCGTAACTAACTCATTAGCTACATTGCTTGCAAGGCTTATAGTGATGTGCATTACTGAGAGGGCCCAGAGATACCTCTCCGACAATTGGAGTGACAAAACCTAGTCTCGAAATACACCAACTCAACATGTGCCTTTGGAGACACCTGTAGAGCTCCTTTATAATCACCCAGTTACGTTGTGACGTTTGGTAGCACACAAAGTGTTCCTCCGGTAAACGGGAGTTGCATAATCTCATAGTTATAGGAACATGTATAAGTCATGAAGAAAGCAATAGCAACATACTAAACGATCAAGTGCTAAGCTAACATAATGGGTCAAGTCAATCACATCATTCCCTAATGATGTGATCCCGTTAATCAAATGACAACTCATGTCTATGGTTAGGAAACTTAACCATCTTTGATTAACGAGCTAGTCAAGTAGAGTCATACTAGTGACACTATGTTTGTCTATGTATTCACACATGTATTATGTTTCCGGTTAATACAATTCTAGCATGAATAATAAACATTTATCATGAAATAAGGAAATAAATAATAACTTTATTATTGCCTCTAGGGCATATTTCCTTCACATAGGTCACCCACAACATCATTCATCCAAGCATGCATGCACATCGCATCATGTACCAGTCTCCTGTTGGCCACCTGCGTACGAACTGTCGCCACAACCAAGGGGGCTAGCTCTGAGATGGTTGCGCCATGGAGCCACCAATATTTCCAAAACAAAATTTTGTCTCCCGTTCCAACCTTCCATTTAACCAGGCTCCCAAAAGCTTGGGCAACTTTTTTGTCCGCGGTCAAGTTGAGTCCTTGCCAAGGCCTAGAAGCATCCGTGCGTCTAAGCCATTCCCATCGTAATCTTAGGGCAATGCCGTGCTTAGATAAGTCAATTACGCCCAAGCCTCCCAGGTGTTTTGGTCGACATACCCTTCCCAAGATACCACACACTTGCCGCCATTCACTTCCTCCGTCCCGGCCCAGAAAAAAGCCCGGCAACCTCTGTCCCCTCTTTCTAGAGCCCATTTTGGCACCTCCGCTACCATGAGGTGATGAGTAGCCCGCGCCCTCATGACTTGGTTGACGAGGATAAGCCTCCCAGGTCTAGTCACCAGGCCCCTTTACCATCCTGGCAAAATGTGTAGGGCGGCATCCACAATCGGCTGCCACTCGGATCTCTTGAGTTGTTTGATGCTTAACTGAAGGCCTAGGTATTTGCATGGAAAGGTGGTGATCTTCCAGGGTAGCACCGACTTGACGAGCTCTTCATCATCAGGCTCAGCTCTAATCATAATTGCCGCTGATTTGGTGAAGTTCACTTTAAGCCTCGAGTGCCGCTCCGAAGATTGTGAGAGTTTCCTTGACGAAGAGAAGGTCTGGCCATGCTAGTTTGATTAATAGAACCATGTCGCCGTGTATAGAGACGGGCGCCGCTTCGGGCTACATCCATTGATCGCGCTCATAACTTGAGCCTCATGCGCCTTGATAATGATAGCCGTGAGGGCATCCATGGCAATAACGAAAAGCAAAGGGGAAATCGAGTCCCCTTTGCCTCAATCCTTTAGCGTGCATGAACTTATCGCCTGCGCATCCGTTTACCAGCACTCTTGAGCTGGCAGTGGTTAGAAGAATTGCGATCCAAGATATCCAACATTCCGAGAAACCCTTCGCTCTTAGCACTTCAAACAAGAACGGCCAAGCCAGGGAGTCAAAAGCTTTTGTAATGTACAGCTTGAGCAAAACACCTTTCGCTTTCCTTCGGTGCATAGAGCACGCCATTTGCCTCACTAGCAGAAAGTTATCGTGCAAGCATCGCCCCTTGATGAAAGCAGACTGGCTTGTCTTGACTAGCTCTCCCATGCGCGGTCTGAGCCTTGCGGTCAGAATTTTGGAAGCAATCTTGGGCATGCTATGCACTAGGCATATGGATCTGAAGTCGAATACAGTGCAAGCTTCCGAAGACTTCGGCAGAAGAGTGATCAAAGCTTGGTTTAGTCTCCCAAAACCCCTTCTGTTACCAAAAAATCTTGTGAATCGCGGCAATGAGATCCACCTTGATCACCTCCCAAGCTTTCTAAAAAAACAAGCCTATGAACCCGTCCGGTCCAGGCGCCTTGTCCGAGGGCATGTCCTTAATAACTGCCCAAATCTCGTCCTCAGTAAACACTCTATCCTGCTCAGAGAGGTCAATGTGACCGACTCCCAAACGCTCCAAGTCCAATGTGAAATCATGCACCACATCCTTGCCCAACAGATCTTTGTAAGCTTTGTAAAAGGCTTCCTCCTTGCCTTTCTGATCAATGATAATACGACCATCCATATGCAAAGAAGGGATATAGTTCTTCATACGTCTCCCATTTGCCACCAAGTGAAACAACTGCGTGTTCGCATCCCCTTATTTTAGCCATGTTATCCTCGACCTTTGCCTAGCAATGGTCCTTTCTAAGGAAGCCAACCCTAGCACAAGCTGCTTAAGGGTTCTTCTAAGCCATCTCTCCTCCTCCGTAAGCATACGATTTTCCTAAGCACAGTCAAACCACATGATGACAATGTTAGAGATGGCAATTTGTAGCTTGATATTTCCTATCTCCTTTTGACCCCATGCGGCAAGAGCTCTAGCCGTGTTACGAAGCAAGATATAAGCCGGATGAAAGGATCGGTAATGTCCGGATCACAAGTCCAAGCCTCTTTGATAACCTCAAGAAAACCATCCATTTTAACCCAAAACTTCTCGAAGTGGAACCTCCTCCTAATGTGCATGGACTCTTGGAGCGTGAGGTGTAAGGGGCAATGATCCGAGTACTCGGTGGATAAAGCTTGCAGCAGGCACTCCGGGTGGTCAAGCTCCAGATCGGCAGAGACGAACGCACGGTCAATCTTAGTGAGTGTAGGCGTCTCCCTTTCATTGCTCCAAGTGAATTTGTGCCCATGCAAGAAAAGCTCCTTGAGCGCGCGTTATCGTCAACAAAACGTTTGAACTTCCCCATCATTCTCCGATCCAAGTTGGAGTTGTTCTTGTCTGCCGCGTAAAGAATAAGGTTGAAGTCACCGAAGACAAGCCATGGCCCGGGACTAAGCGATCTCCTCTCCGATAGCTCATTCAGGAAGCTAATATTTTGATCGTCATCTTGCGGTCCATAAACTACAGTTAACCACCATGACATCCCCTCAATAGGCGATACATACCCCGTAATGCAATGGGAGTCGTTGACATAATTTGTCAACCGAACTCTCGTGGTGTCCCAAGCCACAAAAATACCTCCTCTAGTCTTTGATGCCGGTAAGTAGGTGAAACCATCATAATTAGGTCCCATGCATTGCAAAATTACATACTTGTCCACAACTTCTAACTTAGTTTCTAAGATACAAACGATCGCCGCACAAACCGATTCCACGAACCCTCTAAGTTCCTTCCTCTTGGCTTCATGTTCTTGAAGATGTCGCGGTTCATTTTATGCGCAAGATGCCATCTCAACTTGCTAATTATTCTGAATTTTGGGGCGAAGCTTCTAGCCAAGGTTCGTGTTCAGTTGCACTCATCGATGGGGACATGGGGCTCATTACACATGCCATTGTTGTGCGTTAGGCTGCTCGCGAAGTTCTGCTATGCTCCCTCGATGACACCCCCATCAATTTGTGTCTTTCATGGCAATTATCCTTCTGTCTGCTAGCTAAGGCATGCCTTGTCTTGGGTGTCCTTTTTTTTCTTTTTCTTTACCCATCTACATGTATGGCTTTTGGTCTGGTTTGCCTCATAAACGGGTTTCCCTTGGACTGAAAACCTGAACGAGTACAATTGTGGATAAAAATTATGGTAATATAATTATTTCTTCTTTGATAAAGGACATTTTTATTCTCTCATAGTGAAGCATCAAAGGGATACAAATACAATGGTCATATGTCCAGCCTCCGCACTACTAGAATGCACATAGCCAATACCAACACAAACACAAAGGATCTCACCAACAAAAAGCAAAGTCATCAAAGAGTCTAGGCAAAAAGAAAAGAAAAAGGAGGAAGAAACAAAGGCAGCTGATGCAACCAACGACACACACACAAATAAAAGGAGCACCACCACCCATCATGGTGATAGGTTTCATTGTGGTGAGGCAAGTTTATGTCCTCGGGTGCAAGGCTAATTCCTACTAATTCTAGTATGTCCTCACTACCCATGTTTATCATGGTTTTGTTTCTCCTAGCTAATGGGCTTCATGCTAGGTTAGATAACTCGTGGTCTCAGTTCTTTTGGCAAGGGACTAGGTCCAACTGTGAGTACCACTTGGTTAAGTGAGTGGCAGTGTGCCGTCTAAAGCGGCATGGTTGGCTAAGAGTGATCAATTTGAAGCTAATGAACGTTGCTATCCTAGTTAAGTGGATCCGGAAGCTCTCTCAAAACGAGTCTGGTTTGTGGGTAGATCTGCTGAATTTTTAAATATTTTTGAAATGGCTCTTTCTTTGAGTCTAACTGCCGCAGAGCACCCTTTTGGAGTGGGATACATGCGGTGAGACCAGTCTTCGCCTTGGGAGCAAGGTTTGAGGCGATCAACGAGCGGTCCATTCACTTTGGGTTTAATTCGTGGATAGATTTGCAGCCCCTCTGGATGGAGGTCCAAGGGATTTTTGAGCTTGTTGTCAATCCTAATATTAGTGTTGTCGAGGCCTTGCGCTCCTCTCCTCCTTCAATTGCATTTCGTAGCCAACTCTCTACGGCAAAGAGTACTGGCTGGACTTGTAAGTGCATCTAGTGCCACCCCTAGTTGGTTTTGGAGTATTGACGACAAACCTGGTTGAGGGACTAATGTGTTTGTGAGAATTGTAGGATAACACAGGTAGTAGTCCCTCATTGATTCAGTTTACCTACCGGAGATGAGACCTGTCAGGACCCCGACTCAGTGTCACATCGATCTAGCCTGTAACACCTCATATCACTTTGCGGCCTCACGCACGGTATCCCCACGGGTGTCACCTTACCTTTGCCCGGGACCGTTTGCGCCTTTTGGCTCACGTATATGATAGTGTCGCTAGCATCCATATGATAAGGAGCCCGGGCTGACATGGCTAGTCATAAACCCAAAGTGGCACAAACTTACAGGGACAGGCATCCGTGACCCAGCATCGAACGTGTCGGTCATCAGCGAGTGAATCCAGGCTGTAGCACTGGGCTAGCAGGACTCCGGTGAACTGAGCTGTAGCGGGCTAACAGGACTCCGGTATTCATCGCGTGACATTTCCCCGAAGGGACAGACACAGGAACGAAGAAGGACACATGCCGGCCAGCCTAAGTGTTCCGGAGCAGTAGCAAGCTACCATGGCTCGGTGGAAACACTAGGAGACATTTTCCGGTAAGAGGGGCTACTAAGGATAAACAACTAGATAGTCAGATCCCACACATACCAAGCCTTTCAATAACATACACACAATATGCTCGATATGTGCAAATCCAACATGGCATCACATCATGACTCTATGACTCAAGTATTTATTCATTAGGCTCCGAGGAGCGAGATATTACAAACATGGGTCTCACGACCCAACATTCAGAGCATACAAGTCAAAGCACAAGCGGAAGCTAACATGTCTGGGTACAGACATCTACAAATGAAAAAGGCTGAGAAGCCTGACTGTCTACCAGACCCTGCCGAGGGCACAAGATCGTAGCTGAGGTAACAAGCTAAACGTTGAAGTCCACGCGAAACTACTAGCGAGACCGAAGTCTCTCTGCAAAAACATAAAATAGGCAAACGTGAGTACAAATGTACCCAGCAAGACTTACATCAGAACTAACTACATATGCATCATTATCAACAAAGGAAGGGTGGGGTTTAACTGCAGCAAGCCAGCTTTGACTCGGTGGTATCCTGATCTACGACTGCATGTAACTCTTTTGAGGTGGCGCACACGAGTCCACATATTCACCATATCAATACACCACTATGGATCCGCTCCCGTCTCCCTACGAGAACGCCATCCATAGCACTCATGCTTATCTTGCGTATTTTAGGGTATCCACTTTCACTTGTCTATGAACTGATATAAGCAACCCAGAAGTCCTTTACCGCGGACACGGCTATTCGAATAGATGATGTTAACCCTGCAGGGGTGTACTTCTTCATACATGTTTCCACCACTTAGCGTCTGCACACGACATGTGCTCGGCAGACTTCAAGCGAAAGCCGACGTGGGTGTAGACCACGACCTACCTAAACACTCAAGTCTCTAGTCCAGGCTTATCGCCTATTCGGGTTCCATCCATGAGGAGATCCGGCCGGGGTTTCGCTCATAGCCCCAAACGATGTGAACAGGGTTCCGTGACACCAAACGGGCGCCCGGTATACCCGGCCACGTGCCTACCGCATCACAACCCACCCCTACGGTCAGCGTTGTCCACGGCCTCCAGCATACTACAAACACCAGAAACTACTTGCAACTCCTGGAAAGAGGACTAGGGTGAATAAGAAGTCGAGCGGGGTCATATTTCAGGGCCCAATGCATGGTAGTAGCTGAATCATGGATCACAAACACAGAACTCAGTTCCTGAGGTCGGCTTCAATGAGACAACCCACCATGTACTCCTACATGGCCTCTCACCGCTACCTTTACCAAATCGTGTTCACACACTTAGCTCACACACAGTAGGACATGTTCACACACCTCTGATTCATACCCGATGAATCAGACCTGACTCAACTCTAAGCAATAGCAGGCATGACAAACAAACATGAATGAGTAGGCACAACAGGGCTCAAACAACTCCTACTCATACTAGTGGGTTTCATCTATTTACTATGGCAATGACAGGTCATGTAGAGGATAAAGGGGTTCAGCTACCGCAGCAAGTAACAAATGACTCGTTGTTGTCCTAATGCAGTAAAAGAGAGCAGGGCGAGAGAGTAGGATTGTATCGGAATGAACAAGGGGGTTTTGCTTGCCTGGCACTTCTGAAGATAGTATAGTTCTTCATCAGTGTCAACGATCACATCATCGGTACAGCGTCTATCGAGGGGGAACAACACCGGCAAACACAGAAGAAACACGATCAATGCAGTGCACAATATGATGCATGCTATGACATGGCAACATGCTAGTGTTTTGAGCTAATGCAGCTAGCAACAAAGTTAAATGAAGTTAGTTTGAATCCAAGATTCAAATTCAAACTTCATATGTGATCATTCAAATGCCCTTTATATGATTTGTGCTAAACAGCAGCTATAAGTTGTTCTAACATGCATGAAAAATGGTACAGATGGATAGATTGGATTTTTCTGATCATTTTTCATATATAATTTATTTCATTTGGAGTTACGGTTGAATTTTTATGAATTTTAGAAGTTTTGGACATTTTTCTGAAAATAATAAATCATTTAAGATTTATTCAAATTCCAGAAAGGAATTATTGCGTCAGCATGACCTCATAGTGACGTCAGCAGGTCAACGGGCGCCGTCCAGGTCAAACCTGACGTGTGGGGGCCACACGTCAGTGTCACAGGGCTGCTTAGCTCACTGACAGGTGGGACCAAGTCAACGGCCACGTCAGCGTAGTCAACACTGACGCATGGGCCCACCGGGGCTAGCTAAATTAAGCAGAAGATGTAATTTGTGTTAATTAGGGCGTGGGGCCCATTAGTCAGTGGCCTAGGGGGTTGGTTAGTGTGTGTGTGGGGGGGGGTTAGCCGCTAATGATGCCCACGTCATCATCGCCGGACTTAGGCCGGCGACGACCAGATCGGCGGCGGAAGTTCGCCGGGGCTGCGCTACAGGCGGCGGCTGGGCAAGAGAAGGGCACAGGGAGAAGGCCCTCACTTGCGCGCATCGAACGGAGCAGGTGGGAGGTCGCGGGGTGGTCGGAGCTCACCGAAAGTGAGCTCGCGGCGGCGGCCGGGGTTCGGACCTCGACGGGAACGAAGCTACGGTTGACGAGAGGACGAACGGATGCTTGTTCTGGGCTCCTGGGACCATGCTGAGCACAGACACGTGCTCAAACATGGGCGACAGCAACTGTGGCCGCGGCGGCGCCATGGCCGGCGGCGAGGAGCACTCGGCGAGGTGGTTAGAGCGGTTAGGGGAGGCAAACGAGCACGAGGTAGGGGGGAAAAGGACCGTGGCCTCACAGCGGTTGCACGGGTCGTTGGAGCGGCCTCGGGGAAGGCTTCACGGCGTCGGAATTCCGGCGGCGATCTCCTATGGCCGAGGAAGAAGATGAGGTCGAGGACGACGTGTCGGGGCTCTTCCAGTCGCGTGAGCCGACGAAGAGGACGAGGGAGGCACTACGGAGCTCGGGGCCGCGTCGAAGAGGAGAGGGGTGGCGGTGGCCGCGAGGGCAGCGAGGGTCAGCGACGGTGGCGCTCGGCCGGTTGTGTGCGAGAGGGACGGAGAAGGGGAGAGGCGATGGGAGAGGTCGAGGGGGTTCCAGGGGTGTCGTGGCGTCGCCTGGTGCATCGAGGAGGAGCCAGGCAGGCTGGGAGGGAGGAGGTGGCCGGGGCGTGTGCCGGCGCGCGTCGGCCACGCGCGCTGCCTACTGGCGCGGGGAAGACGATAGGGGGAAAGTGGAGATGGGCTGGGCCGGCTTCTGCAGCAGGCCGCACAGGTAGGCGCCAGGTAGGTCTTCTGCTCTTTTTTTATATTTCTATTCTGTTTTTCTTTTATTTAATCTTTTGCCACTGTTTAAAAATCAAAACAGATTCAAAAACAGTACAAAATATCCTCTGGATATTTTTATGTTGCTGAATGGGCTGATCCAAATGCACATAAAATGTTCCAGGGTATTTGAAAGTATATTCTATACATATTATGAATATAATTCCAAATGCAACTAGAATAATGATTTAAATTCAGTGCTCAAAATATTCCTCAAAAATGTTCATTATTTTTGGTTTGGTGCAAAACCCTTGCCAAAATATAACCAACATTAGTTAAGGCCATTTTGGAAACATTGAATGCATTTTCCAGGGTTCTTTGCCCCTCTTTTATTTAAGTTTTTGAGGCTTCCAAATTTCCTCAGTTCAAGTTTCAAAAATTTAAACATGATGCAAACACTAGGTAGCACCAGAAGCTAGGGATGTGACAACTCGCCCCCACTAAACAAGAATCTCGTCCCGAGATTCAGGCGTAGGTAAGATGAAGGGGAAAACGCAACTAACGCAATCTTCACGATCCAGGTTGCACTTCAAATGAACGTTGATTCAATTACCATCTTTGTCTTGTCGTCTTGCTCTGAGAACTCCAGCCAACATGACAACGAGACGAGAAGGGAACTCTAGAAGGATCAATCTTCTCAAAGATCGAACAACTCAGGATCCACTCACGGAATGAGACATGGAAACATCTCACGAGCTGGGACGCAAATCACACATCTAGAGGAATGGGGTGAAGCGGATGACGAAGGTTCACTAGGTAGACAACAATTTCACGCTTGAGAAGGTGGTGAACGGTTGTCAACGTAGCGAGGAGTTGAATTGCCATGATACCATAACGAGACATCTTGGAGGAGGGTGATTCGTAGAAATATCCCCTTAAGTGGCAAAAAGAATTACCTTTGATTCAGAGATCATTGAAATTCTTTATACCAGCTTAAGGCAAATCAAAATCGATCATTAGGAGGAGTTCGGTAGAATGACATACCCGGACCAGTATGGATGATGTGGATTACCTTGTTGAAGACAACACAAGGGATAATTTTGGTAACCGGGGAGAAGCTCAACAGTAGAGCGCGAGCCCACTGTTTGAAAAGTTATAGCATAACCGAGGGAACTGAGAGCAATCCAGTTAGTGCCGATGATAACACCTAGCGCTTGTGCGTGCTCTCAAGAACTTGAGCATTTCCATAATCATCAAGGTTTTACCAACATCCATGTCAAGGGTGCTGACAACACAACATACTACCATGATGACTAGCGATGGACGATGCAGATGCAAAGGAGGATAACACTTTCTCAGATTTCACCTTAGCGAGGCCAAGGGGACGAAATCTGGATGATCGACCGAGAGACATTTAGCACTCTGCTTCTAATGTTCTCCTTGATGTACTAGCGTATCCCATTCCTTGAAATGGTCTGGTATCTAGAACATCAAGTAAAGGTCGTACTTCGGAAACACAAAAATCATAAGGCATAGCTAGGGAGTAAATCCTACGAAGTCCTTATGGGGAGGTGGCCAACTTCCTCAATCAAGATACTACAATAATAGGTCTTCTGGCTGGGTGTGTTGGCCATGACATCCACTTTACCGGTTATCGAGAGACCAATATTATAGTTCTTGGGAAATGTTCCAACCATCATATCTGCCTGAGATTGAGATCTGGCTGGTGTCAGGATATTCCAGACTCATCGAGTCTAGAAAGAAAAATGAAAGTTTGCAACACAAATCGACGAGATGACGTTGCGAGATTCTCGGGAAATGAACTATGATAGCAAGCTCCAAAACATGAGCTGGTTCTGCTACACACATGTGAACACGTTGTCCCAGACAAACATTATCACATGGTAGTCTTACAATAAAACACTACCGAGTTTGGGTGGGGAACCATCATTAATGACATCGAAGTCTCCACGCGTGGAAGTCCAAAGAGTTCACCTTGGACAGACTCCTTTATCTTTGAACAACTCAATCAGTGGCTTGGTGTGCTAGGATATACATATGGAATGAAGATGATCAGTCTAACAGACCACAGAATTCTTCGCACGTGCATGACTGACTAGGGATGATTCCAAAGGAGGTAAAACAAGCCTTCTCAAATTCATGGCGACAACTTGCATCAAGTGCACATGAATTAGAGGGACTCACTTCTTTTGTCCAAACATATGCTTCACGAACGAGTCATGAAGATAATGCTTACACAAGTTTCCAACACTAGCTTAATGTTCAACAAAATCATGGAGGAGATAAGGATGTTGTCAATGGGCTCAACAACAATTCATCCAGGTTTCCATATTAGTGGAATTCCACAATTATGTGAACAAGGTGATAACATTAGTCAGACCCGAAAGATATAATGGTGTATGCTCGAGGAACAACCACGAGTAAGACAACATTACGAATATCGTTGGTTCTGATTTGATTTGACGATAGCCCATACTCAAATCAAAGGTTTGGGTAAGATAATAGTTCCAACAATTGATCACGAGGATCAACCAATAAAGATATCATCTTTCTTCAACAC
Organism: Triticum dicoccoides; assembly: GCF_002162155.2. Lineage (NCBI taxonomy): Eukaryota > Viridiplantae > Streptophyta > Magnoliopsida > Poales > Poaceae > Triticum > Triticum dicoccoides. The sequence continues at coordinate 155,270,372 of NC_041389.1, forward strand.
ACACACAAAAAATATCCCTTAAAATGACTAAGCCAGACAATCTTTTATCTTCCAACTCTCCAAGTTGTTGTTTGGCTTAACCAACTAGCTCAGGGGTATCCAACACAGATTTGTGGAGAAGGGGGTGGTTTACAGGAATAAACCAACTTGTTCACGAACTCAACATAGCGGTCAGGTGACGACCTGGTGATACTTCCGAGAAGATATTCAGAAAATCACGAACACCGGTATGTTACTAAGCTTGAGAACAATCTTGCTTTTTAGGGCAAGACGATATGATCAACAGAGCAAGGTATTGACACAATCCTAACTCATTGATTAGAGGGTGCACCAGAAATAAGGACTAGGTAGCACGATCAATCTTAGAATGATGACTCAATAATCAGCACGCTAAGAATGAGGTTGTTGTCCATTTAACTACCAAGCAACGGAGTTGCTAGCAGTATTGATTTCACACATCACGATTCACTTGTGGACATTCCGGTTGCAACAACACGGGAACCGAGAAATGAATAATGATGGAGAGAAGTATCACTGTGTCAAGAGTTCATAGGATGGTGTGCAATTCCCATGACATTCTTGATATAAAGATGGTAATACTCCAAGGTAGAACAGAGCAAAAGCAAGATTAGCAATTTGATCTGTGGAGTACGACTGCTTTGACCCAATCCTGGAAATGGACAAGATACTGGAGTTTGTTTCTCCTAGTCATTCCGGAATAGAATGGCTTGACGGACCACAAGAGTAATAGGAATGCACGCATACTCTTGACTATCAAATGATAGACGAGGGTCAGAAGACAACTAAGAGGGACAACTCAAAGAACATATAATTTTCTGAGTTGTGGATGCATAGATTAGTATGTCGAACCAAGTTCAACATGTTTCTTCCGGATAACCCATGCAGAGAGGTAGGACTGGCAGAGTCATGATTTATGAATGGAGAACTCCTCAAGAGTACTCTAATTGTGATCTTTTGGTTTAGATAACTTCTGCCTGAATGGTTCATGGTATTTGGAGGAAGGAAATACCACGGACCTCGAGGACTATCGCAAGTTTACTAATAACCTAAAGGAACTAGCAAACACTATCAACATGAAGTAAGTAGAGTGAATCTCGGGTTCAAGAACCCAGGAATAGAATACCAACTACTAAGTAGCATCACGAGATGCTTTCTAGAATAAAGGCCAGAATCATCACACTGGGACGCAAATCATGGCTAGATTATTAGATGATCCCCTAGGACACCTAGGGTCATAATAATAATTCCAACATATATGTCGAGGCAATAGAATACCTCAACTCAGCAATTAGTGTGATTAACCTGGCCCAAAGGAACATAAAAAAAACCAGAGGGAAAGGATTTGCAAGTGCATCAGATTGTTTAGAAACCTAGGATGACTCGGACAGCATAACGGCTGTAAATGCTCAGAAAAGATTTAAGACATTCACAAAAATGGTGGCATAGCCACTCAGAAGCACAATATCAAGGTTTCGAGATCAGCAGTTAACATACGGAAGTAGTAAAAGCTAAACTGAGATTTGAAACTAACAATTCTATAAGTCTATGGATTAGTAACACGTCATCCTGACAGATAGATGAGAAAGCCTAGTTCTTAAACCCCGTAGAAGAGAAGAGGATGACTCAGATCAGAGGGCCATGAGGTATAAGGAGTAAAAAGAGCCTTACGTTCCATCCCACAATCAATTCCCTTACATAACTAAAGCATTTCTAGACACAACTTCGACCAGTTTGGCTTGGTAATCCTACAGGCAGTCAGGCTCTGATACCAAAGCTGTCAGGACCCCGACTCAGTGTCACATCGATCTAGCCTGTAACGCCTCATATCACTTTGCGGCCTCACGCACGGTATCCCCACGGGTGTCGCCTTACCTTTGCCCGAGACCGTTTGCGCCTTTTGGCTCACGTATATGATAGTGTCGCTAGCATCCATATGATAAGGAGCCCGGGCTAACATGGCTAGTCGTAAACCCAAAGTGGCACAAACTTACAGGGACAGGCATCCATGACCCAGCATCGAACGTGTCGGTCATCAGCGAGTGAATCTAGGCTGTAGCACTGGGCTAGCAGGACTCCGGTGAACCGGGCTGTAGCGGGCTAACAGGACTCCGGTATTCATCGTGTGATATTTCCCCGAAGGGACAGACACAGGAACGAAGAAGGACACATGCCGGCCAGCCTAAGTGTTCCGGAGCAGTAGCAAGCTACCATGGCTCGGTGGAAACACTAGGAGACATTTTCCGGTAAGAGGGGCTACTAAGGATAAACAACTAGATAGTCAGATCCCACACATACCAAGCCTTTCAATAACATACACACAATATGCTCGATATGTGCAAATACAACATGGCATCACATCATGACTCTACGACTCAAGTATTTATTCATTAGGCTCCGAGGAGCGAGATATTACAAACATGGGTCTCACGACCCAACATTCAGAGCATACAAGTCAAAGCACAAGCGGAAGCTAACATGTCTGGGTACAGACATCTACAAATGAAAAAGGCTGAGAAGCCTGACTGTCTACCAGACCCTGCCGAGGGCACAAGATCGTAGCTGAGGTAACAAGCTAAACGTGGAAGTCCACGCGAAACTACTAGCGAGACCGAAGTCTCTCTGCAAAAACATAAAATAGGCAAACGTGAGTACAAATGTACCCAGCAAGACTTACATCAGAACTAACTACATATGCATCATTATCAACAAAGGAAGGGTGGGGTTTAACTGCAGCAAGCCAGCTTTGACTCGGTGGCTATCCTGATCTACGACTGCATGTAACTCTTTTGGGGTGGCGCACACGAGTCCACATATTCACCATATCAATACACCACTATGGATCCGCTCCCGTCTCCCTATGAGAACACCATCCATAGCACTCACGCTTATCTTGCGTATTTTAGGGTATCCACTTTCACTTGTCTATGAACTGATATAAGCAACCCAGAAGTCCTTTACCGCGGACACGGCTATTCGAATAGATGATGTTAACCCTGCAGGGGTGTACTTCTTCATACATGTTTCCACCACTTAGCGTCTGCACACGACATGTGCTCGGCAGACTTCAAGCGAAAGCCGACGTGGGTGTTGACCACGACCTACCTAAACACTCAAGTCTCTAGTCCAGGTTTATCGCCTATTCGGGTTCCATCCATGAGGAGATCCGGCCGGGGTTTCGCTCACAACCCCAAACGATGTGAACAGGGTTCCGTGACACCAAACGGGCGCCCGGTATACCCGGCCACGTGCCTACCGCATCACAGCCCACCCCTACGGTCAGCGCTGTCCACGGCCTCCAGCATACTACAAACACCAGAAACTACTTGCAACTCCTAGAAAGAGGACTAGGGTGAATAAGAAGTCGAGCGGGGTCATATTTCAGGGCCCAATGCATGGTAGTAGCTGAATCATGGATCACAATCACAGAACTCAGTTCCTGAGGACGGCTTCAATGAGACAACCCACCATGTACTCCTACATGGCCTCTCACCGCTACCTTTACCAAATCGTGTTCACACACTTAGCTCACACACAGTAGGACATGTTCACACACCTCTGATTCATACCCGATGAATCAGACCTGACTCAACTCTAAGCAATAGCAGGCATGACAAACAAACATTAATGAGTAGGCACAACAGGGCTCAAACAATTCCTACTCATACTAGTGGGTTTCATCTATTTACTATGGCAATGACAGGTCATGCAGAGGATAAAGGGGTTCAGCTACCGCAACAAGTAACAAATGACTCGTTGTTGTCCTAATGCAGTAAAAGAGAGCAGGGCGAGAGAGTAGGATTGTATCGGAATGAACAAGGGGTTTTTGCTTGCCTGGCACTTCTGAAGATAGTATAGTTCTTCATCAGTGTCAACGATCACATCATCGGTACAGCGTCTATCGAGGGGGAACAACACCGGCAAACACAGAAGAAACACGATCAATGCAGTGCACAATATGATGCATGCTATGACATGGCAACATGCTGGTGTTTTGAGCTAATGCAGCTAGCAAAAAAGTTAAAGGAAGTTGGTTTGAATCCAAGACTCAAATTCAAACTTCATATGTGATCATTCAAATGCCCTTTATATGGTTTGTGCTAAACAGCAGCTATAAGTTGTTCTAACATGCATGAAAATGGTACAGATGGATAGATTGGATTTTTCTGATCATTTTTCATATATAATTTATTTCATTTGGAGTTACGGTTGAATTTCTATGAATTTTAGAAGTTTTGGACATTTTTCTGAAAATAATAAATCATTTAAGATTTATTCAAATTCCAGAAAGGAATTATTGCGTCAGCATGACCTCATAGTGACGTCAGCAGGTCAACGGGCGCCGTCCAGGTCAAACCTGACATGTGGGGGCCACACGTCAGTGTCACAGGGCTGCTTAGCTCACTGACAGGTGGGACCAAGTCAACGGCCACGTCAGCGTAGTCAACACTGATGCGTGGGCCCACCGGGGTTAGTTAAATTAAGCAGAAGATGTAATTTGTGTTAATTAGGGCGTGGGGCCCATTAGTCAGTGGCCTAGAGGTTGGTTAGTGTGTGTGTGGGGGGGGGGGTTAGCCGCTAATGATGCCCACGTCATCATCGCCGGACTTAGGCCGGCGACGACCAGATCGGCGGCGGAAGTTCGCCGGGGCTGCGCTACAGGCGGCGGCTGGGCAAGAGAAGGGCACAGGGAGAAGGCCCTCACTTGCGCGCATCGAACGGAGCAGGTGGGAGGTTGCGGGGTGGTCGGAGCTCACCGGAAGTGAGCTCGCGGCGGCGGCCGGGGTTCGGACCTCGACGGGAACGAAGCTACGGTTGACGAGAGGACAAACGGATGCTTGTTTTGGGCTCCTGGGACCACGCTGAGCACAGACACGTCCTCAAGCATGGGCGGCAGCAACTGTGGCCGCGGCGGCGCCATGGCCGGCGGCGAGGAGCGCTCGGCGAGGTGGTTAGAGCGGTTAGGGGAGGCAAACGAGCACGAGTTAGGGGGGAAAAGGACCGTGGCCTCACAGCGGTTGCAGGGGTCGTTGGAGCGGCCTCGGGGAAGGCTTGAGAATTCCGGCGGCGATCTCCTGTGGCCGAGGAAGAAGATGAGGTCGAGGACGGCGCGTCGGGGCTCTTCCAGTCGCGTGAGCCGACGAAGAGGACGAGGGAGGCACTACGGAGCTCGGGGGCGCGTCGGAGAGGAGAGGGGGTGGCGGTGGCCGCGAGGGCAGCGAGGGTCAGCGACGGTGGCGCTCGGCCGGTTGTGTGCGAGAGGGACGGAGAAGGGGAGAGGCGATGGGAGAGGTCGAGGGGGTTCCAGGGGTGTCGTGGCGTCGCCTGGTGCATCGAGGAGGAGCCAGGCAGGCTGGGAGGGAGGAGGTGGCCGGGGCGTGTGCCGGCGCGCGTCGGCCACGCGCGCTGCCTACTGGCGCGGGGAAGACGACAGGGGGAAAGTGGAGATGGGCTGGGCCGGCTTCTGCAGCAGGCCGCACAGGTAGGCGCCAGGTAGGTCTTCTGCTCTTTTTTTATATTTCTGTTCTGTTTTTCTTTTATTTAATCTTTTGCCACTGTTTAAAAATCAAAACAGATTCGAAAATAGTACAAAATATCCTCTGGATATTTTTATGTTGCTGAATGGGCTGATCCAAATGCACATAAAATGTTCCAGGGTATTTGAAAGTATATTCTATACATATTATGAATATAATTCCAAATGCAACTAGAATAATGATTTAAATTCAGTGCTCAAAATATTCCTCAAAAATGTTCATTATTTTTGGTTTGGTGCAAAACCCTTGCCAAAATATAACCAACATTAGTTAAGGCATTTTGGAAACATTGAATGCATTTTCCAGGGTTCTTTGCCCCTCTCTTATTTAAGTTTTTGAGGCTTCCAAATTTCCTCAGTTCAAGTTTCAAAAATTTAAACATGATGCAAACACTAGGCAGCACCAGAAGCTAGGGATGTGACAACTCGCCCCCACTAAACAAGAATCTCGTCCCGAGATTCAAGCGTAGGTAAGATGAAGGGGAAAACGCAACTAACGCAGTCTTCATGATCCAGGTTGCACTTCAAATGAACGTTGATTCAATCACCATCTTTGTCTTGTCGTCTTGCTCTGAGAACTCTAGACAACATGACAACGAGAGGAGAAGGGAACTCTAGAAGGATCAATCTTCTCGAAGATCGAACAACTCAGGATCCACTCACGGAATGAGACATGGAAACATCTCACGAGCTGAGACGCGAATCACACATCTAGAGGAATGGGGTGAAGCAGATGACGAAGGTTCACTAGGTAGACAACAATTTCACGCTTGAGAAGGTGGTGAACGGTTGTCAACGTAGCGAGGAGTTGAATTGCCATGATACCATAACGAGACATCTTGGAGGAGGGTGATTCGTAGAAATATCCCCTTAAGTGGCAAAAAGAATTACCTTTGATTCAGAGATCATTGAAATTCTTTATACCAGCTTAAGGCAAATCAAAATCGATCATTAGGAGGAGTTCGGTAGAATGACATACCCGGACCAGTATGGATGATGTGGATTACCTTGTTGAAGACAACACAAGGGATAATTTTGGTAACCGGGGAGAAGCTCAACAGTAGAGCGCGAGCCCACTGTTTGAAAAGTTATAGCATAACCGAGGGAACTGAGAGCAATCCAGTTAGTGCCGATGATAACACCTAGCGCTTGTGCGTGCTCTCAAGAACTTGAGCGTTTCCATAATCATCAAGGTTTTACCAACATCCATGTCAAGGGTGCTGACAACACAACATACTACCATGATGACTAGCGATGGACGATGCAGATGCAAAGGAGGATAACACTTTCTCAGATTTCACCTTAGCGAGGCCAAGGGAACGAAATCTGGATGATCGACCGAGAGACATTTAGCACTCCGCTTCTAATGTTCTCCTTGATGTACTAGCGTATCCCATTCCTTGAAATGGTCTGGTATCTAGAACATCAAGTAAAGGTCGTACTTCGGAAACACAAAAATCATAAGGCATAGCTAGGGAGTAAATCCTACGAAGTCCTTATGGGGAGGTGGCCAACTTCCTCAATCAAGATACTACAATAATAGGTCTTCCAGCTGGGTGTGTTGGCCACGACATCCACTTTACCGGTTATCGAGAGACCAATATTATAGTTCTTGGGAAATGTTCCAACCATCATATCTGCCTGAGATTGAGATCTGGCCGGTGTCAGGATATTCCAGACTCATCGAGTCTAGAAAGAAAAATGAAAGTTTGCAACACAAATCGATGAGATGACGTTGCGAGATTCTCGGGAAATGAACTATGATAGCAAGCTCCAAAACATGAGCTGGTTCTGCTACACACATGTGAACACATTGTCCCAGACAAACATTATCAAATGGTAGTCTTACAATAAAACACTACCGAGTTCAGGTGGGGAACCATCATTAATGACATCGAAGTCTCCACGCGTGGAAGTCCAAAGAGTTCACCTTGGACAGACTCCTTTATCTTTGAACAACTCAATCAGTGGCTTGGTGTGCTAGGATATACATATGGAATGAAGATGATCAGTCTAACAGACCACAGAATTCTTCGCACGTGCATGACTGACTTGGGATGATTCCAAAGGAGGTAAAACAAGCCTTCTCAAATTCATGGCGGCAACTTGCATCAAGTGCACATGAATTAGAGGGACTCACTTCTTTTGTCCAAACATATGCTTCACGAACGAGTCATGAAGATAATGCTTACACAAGTTTCCAACACTAGCTTAATGTTCAACAAAATCATGGAGGAGATAAGGATGTTGTCAATGGGCTCAACAACAATTCATCCAGGTTTCCATATTAGTGGAATTCCACAATTATGTGAACAAGGTGATAGCATTGGTCAGACCCGAAAGATATAATGGTGTATGCTCGAGGAACAACCACGAGTAAGACAACATTACGAATATCGTTGGTTCTGATTTGATTTGACGATAGCCCATACTCAAATCAAAGGTTTGGGTAAGATAATAGTTCCAACAATTGATCACGAGGATCAACCAATAAAGATATCATGTTTCTTCAACACACACACAAAAAATATCCCTTAAAATGACTAAGCCAGACAATCTTTTATCTTCCAACTCTCCAAGTTGTTGTTTGGCTTAACCAACTAGCTCAGGGGTATCCAACACAGATTTTTGGAGAAGGGGGTGGTTTACAGGAATAAACCAACTTGTTCACGAACTCAACATAGCGGTCAGGTGACGACCTGGTGATACTTCCGAGAAGATATTCAGAAAATCACGAACCACCGGTATGTTACTAAGCTTGAGAACAATCTTGCTTTTTAGGGCAAGACGATATGATCAACAGAGCAAGGTATTGACACAATCCTAACTCATTGATCAGAGGGTGCACCAGAAATAAGGACTAGGTAGCACGATCAATCTTAGAATGATGACTCAATAATCAGCACGCTAAGAATGAGGTTGTTGTCCATTTAACTACCAAGCAACGGAGTTGCTAGCAGTATTGATTTCACACATCACGATTCACTTGTCGACATTCCGGTTGCAACAACATGGGAACCGAGAAATGAATAATGATGGAGAGAAGTATCACTGTGTCAAGAGTTCATAGGATGGTGTGCAATTCCCATGACATTCTTGATATAAAGATGGTAATACTCCAAGGTAGAACAGAGCAAAAGCAAGATTAGCAATTTGATCTGTGGAGTACGACTGCTTTGACCCAATCCTGGAAATGGACAAGATACTGGAGTTTGTTTCTCCTAGTCATTCCGGAATAGAATGGCTTGACGGACCACAAGAGTAATAGGAATGCACGCATACTCTTGACTATCAAATGATAGACGAGGGTCAGAAGACAACTAAGAGGGACAACTCAAAGAACATATAATTTTCTGAGTTGTGGATGCATAGATTAGTATGTCGAACCAAGTTCAACATGTTTCTTCCGGATAACCCATGCAGAGAGGTAGGACTGGCAGAGTCACGATTTATGAATGGAGAACTCCTCAAGAGTACTCTAATTGTGATCTTTTGGTTTAGATAACTTCTGCCTGAATGGTTCATGGTATTTGGAGGAAGGAAATACCACGGACCTTGAGGACTATCGCAAGTTTACTAATAACCTAAAGGAACTAGCAAACACTATCAACATGAAGTAAGTAGAGTGAATCTCGGGTTCAAGAACCCAGGAATAGAATACCAACTACTAAGTAGCATCACGAGATGCTTTCTAGAATAAAGGCCAGAATCATCACACTGGGACGCAAATCATGGCTAGATTATTAGATGATCCCCTAGGACACCTAGGGTCATAATAATAATTCCAACATATATGTCGAGGCAATAGAATACCTCAACTCAGCAATTAGTGTGATTAACCTGGCCCAAAGGAACATAAAAAAAACAGAGGGAAAGGATTTGCAAGTGCATCAGATTGTTTAGAAACCTAGGATGACTCGGACAGCATAACGACTGTAAATGCTCAGAAAAGATTTAAGACATTCACAAAAATGGTGGCATAGCCACTCAGAAGCACAATATCAAGGTTTCGAGATTAGCAGTTAACATACGGAAGTAGTAAAAGCTAAACTGAGATTTGAAACTAACAATTCTATAAGTCTATGGATTAGTAACACGTCATCCTGACAGATAGATGAGAAAGCCTAGTTCTTAAACCCCGTAGAAGAGAAGAGGATGACTCAGATCAGAGGGCCATGAGGTATAAGGAGTAAAAAGAGCCTTACGTTCCATCCCACAATCAATTCCTTTACATAACTAAAGCATTTCTAGACACAACTTCGACCAGTTTGGCTTGGTAATCCTACAGGCAGTCAGGCTCTGATACCAAAACTGTCAGGACCCCGACTCAGTGTCACATCGATCTAGCCTGTAACGCCTCATATCACTTTGCGGCCTCACGCACGGTATCCCCACGGGTGTCGCCTTACCTTTGCCCGAGACCGTTTGCGCCTTTTGGCTCACGTATATGATAGTGTCGCTAGCATCCATATGATAAGGAGCCCGGGCTAACATGGCTAGTCGTAAACCCAAAGTGGCACAAACTTACAGGGACAGGCATCCATGACCCAGCATCGAACATGTCGGTCATCAGCGAGTGAATCCAGGCTGTAGCACTGGGTTAGCAGGACTCCGGTGAACCGGGCTGTAGCGGGCTAACAGGACTCTGGTATTCATCGTGTGACATTTCCCCGAAGGGACAGACACAGGAACGAAGAAGGACACATGCCGGCCAGCCTAAGTGTTCCGAAGCAGTAGCAAGCTACCATGGCTCGGTGGAAACACTAGGAGACATTTTCCGGTAAGAGGGGCTACTAAGGATAAACAACTAGATAGTCAGATCCCACACATACCAAGACTTTCAATAACATACACACAATATGCTCGATATGTGCAAATACAACATGGCATCACATCATGACTCTACGACTCAAGTATTTATTCATTAGGCTCCGAGGAGCGAGATATTACAAACATGGGTCTCACGACCCAACATTCAGAGCATACGAGTCAAAGCACAAGCGGAAGCTAACATGTCTGGGTACAGACATCTACAAATGAAAAAGGCTGAGAAGCCTGACTGTCTACCAGACCCTGCCGAGGGCACAAGATCGTAGCTGAGGTAACAAGCTAAACGTTGAAGTCCACGCGAAACTACTAGCGAGACCGAAGTCTCTCTGCAAAAACATAAAACAGGCAAACGTGAGTACAAATGTACCCAGCAAGACTTACATCAGAACTAACTACATATGCATCATTATCAACAAAGGAAGGGTGGGGTTTAACTGCAGCAAGCCAGCTTTGACTCGGTGGCTATCCTGACCTACGACTGCATGTAACTCTTTTGAGGTGGCGCACACGAGTCCACATATTCACCATATCAATACGCCACTATGGATCCGCTCCCGTCTCCCTACGAGAACGCCATCCATAGCACTCACGCTTATCTTGCGTATTTTAGGGTATCCACTTTCACTTGTCTATGAACTGATATAAGCAACCCAGAAGTCCTTTACCGCGGACACGGCTATTCGAATAGATGATGTTAACCCTGCAGGGGTGTACTTCTTCATACATGTTTCCACCACTTAGCGTCTGCACACGACATGTGCTCGGCAGACTTCAAGCAAAAGCCGACGTGGGTGTAGACCACGACCTACCTAAACACTCAAGTCTCTAGTCCAGGTTTATCGCCTATTCGGGTTCCATCCATGAGGAGATCCGGCCGGGGTTTCGCTCACAGCCCCAAACGATGTGAACAGGGTTCCGTGACACCAAACGGGCGCCCGGTATACCCGGCCACGTGCCTACCGCATCACAGCCCACCCCTACGGTCAGCGCTGTCCACGGCCTCCAGCATACTACAAACACCAGAAACTACTTGCAACTCCTGGAAAGAGGACTAGGGTGAATAAGAAGTCGAGCGGGGTCATATTTCAGGGCCCAATGCATGGTAGTAGCTGAATCATGGATCACAAACACAGAACTCAGTTCCTGAGGACGGCTTCAATGAGACAACCCACCATGTACTCCTACATGGCCTCTCACCGCTACCTTTACCAAATCGTGTTCACACACTTAGCTCACACACAGTAGGACATGTTCACACACCTCTGATTCATACCCGATGAATCAGACCTGACTCAACTCTAAGCAATAGCAGGCATGACAAACAAACATGAATGAGTAGGCACAATAGGGCTCAAACAACTCCTACTCATACTAGTGGGTTTCATCTATTTACTATGGCAATGACAGGTCATGCAGAGGATAAAGGGGTTCAGCTACCGCCGCAAGTAACAAATGACTCGTTGTTGTCCTAATGCGGTAAAAGAGAGCAGGGCGAGAGAGTAGGATTGTATCGGAATGAACAAGGGGGTTTTGCTTGCCTGGCACTTCTGAAGATAGTATAGTTCTTCATCAGTGTCAACGATCACATCATCGGTACATCGTCTATCGAGGGGGAACAACACCGGCAAACACAGAAGAAACACGATCAATGCAGTGCACAATATGATGCATGCTATGACATGGCAACATGCTGGTGTTTTGAGCTAATGCAGCTAGCAACAAAGTTAAAGGAAGTTGGTTTGAATCCAAGATTCAAATTCAAACTTCATATGTGATCATTCAAATGCCCTTTATATGATTTGTGCTAAACAGCAGCTATAAGTTGTTCTAACATGCATGAAAATGGTACAGATGGATAGATTGGATTTTTCTGATCATTTTTCATATATAATTTATTTCATTTGGAGTTACGGTTGAATTTCTATGAATTTTAGAAGTTTTGGACATTTTTCTGAAAATAATAAATCATTTAAGATTTATTCAAATTCCAGAAAGGAATTATTGCGTCAGCATGACCTCATAGTGACGTCAGCAGGTCAACGGGCACCGTCCAGGTCAAACCTGACGTGTGGGGGCCACACGTCAGTGTCACAGGGCTGCTTAGCTCACTGACAGGTGGGACCAAGTCAACGGCCACGTCAGCGTAGTCAACACTGACGCGTGGGCCCACCGGGGTTAGTTAAATTAAGCAGAAGATGTAATTTGTGTTAATTAGGGCATGGGGCCCATTA
>NC_041389.1:155283098-155311206 GCF_002162155.2 Triticum dicoccoides
GAAGTTCGCCGGGGCTGCGCTACAGGCGGCGGCTGGGCAAGAGAAGGGCACAGGGAGAAGGCCCTCACTTGCGCGCATCGAACGGAGCAGGTGGGAGGTTGCGGGGTGGTCGGAGCTCACCGGAAGTGAGCTCGCGGCGGCGGCCGGGGTTCGGACCTCGACGGGAACGAAGCTACGGTTGACGAGAGGACGAACGGATGCTTGTTCTGGGCTCCTGGGACCACGCTGAGCACAGACACGTGCTCAAACACGGGCGGCAGCAACTGTGGCCGCGGCGGCGCCATGGCCGGCGGCGAGGAGCGCTCGGCGAGGTGGTTAGAGCGATTAGGGGAGGCAAACGAGCACGAGTTAGGGGGAAAAAGGACCGTGGCCTCACAGCGGTTGCAGGGGTCGTTGGAGCGGCCTCGGGGAAGGCTTGAGAATTCCGGAGGCGATCTCCTGTGGCCGAGGAAGAAGATGAGGTCGAGGACGACGCGTCGGGGCTCTTCCAGTCGCGTGAGCCGACGAAGAGGACGAGGGAGGCACTACGGAGCTCGGGGGCGCGTCGGAGAGGAGAGGGGGTGGCGGTGGCCACGAGGGCAGCGAGGGTCAGCGACGGTGGCGCTCGGTCGGTTGTGTGCGAGAGGGACGGAGAAGGGGAGAGGTGATGGGAGAGGTCGAGGGGGTTCCAGGGGTGTCGTGGCGTCGCCTGGTGCATCGAGGAGGAGCCAGGCAGTCTGGGAGGGAGGAGGTGGCCGGGGCGTGTGCCGGCGCGCGTCGGCCACGCGCGCTGCCTACTGGCGTGGGGAAGACGACAGGGGGAAAGTGGAGATGGGCTGGGCCGGCTTCTGCAGCAGGCCACACAGGTAGGCGCCAGGTAGGTCTTCTGCTCTTTTTTTATATTTCTGTTCTGTTTTTCTTTTTTTTAATCTTTTGCCACTGTTTAAAAATCAAAACAGATTCAAAAACAGTACAAAATATCCTCTGGATATTTTTATGTTGCTGAATGAGCTGATCCAAATGCACATAAAATGTTCCAGGGTATTTGAAAGTATATTCTATACATATTATGAATATAATTCCAAATGCAACTAGAATAATGATTTAAATTCAGTGCTCAAAATATTCCTCAAAAATGTTCATTATTTTTGGTTTGGTGCAAAACCCTTGCCAAAATATAACCAACATTAGTTAAGGCCATTTTGGAAACATTGAATGCATTTTCCAGGGTTCTTTGCCCCTCTTTTATTTAAGTTTTTGAGGCTTCCAAATTTCCTCAGTTCAAGTTTCAAAAATTTAAACATGATGCAAACACTAGGCAGCACCAGAAGCTAGGGATGTGACAAGACCCCTAAAAATGTGTGAAGACATTGAAGACAATGGTGGTCTGTGAAACTTTTCACGTTGAAGATATGACATGAGAAGACATCGCATGAAGACTATGGAGCACGAAGACTTAGTTGTTTCGCTGTTTCCTTTTCTTCTTTGTTGAGTCATAGGAACCACCACACTATTAAGTGGGGTCCAAGTGAACAAAGTTAGAGTGACTGAAGTGATGCTCAACCAAATCCTATGTCTTCGAGCGAAGACAATGAGAGCAAATCTTATCCAGAGTCGGATGAGTCAGCTTTACTTGTAGCTCAAGTCAAGCTGCCGCGTGTGTTTGAAATCTGACCGTTGGGACATGTGTCAGTTCCTTAGTGACCCAGGCTCATTTCGGACAAATTAGGTCGGGTTGCCCTGTGGCTATAAATAGCCCACCCCCTACACCATAAATTGGTGGCTGCTCAAAGATAGTGCACGTCTTTTGTCGTTTGAGAGCAACCCACCTCCGAAGCATTTGAGAGAGAATCCTTGCGAGGACAAAGCCCAAACCACCCAGAGCCCAAAGAGTGTTTGGCATCACTGAAGTCTTTCTGTCCACGTGATATAAAGACTTGTTACACTTGAGGACTGTGAATCCTCCAGCCGGTTAGGCGTCGTGTTCTGAGCATCCAAGAGTCATTATGGATTGCTAGTGAATGAAGTCTGTGAAGGTTTGTAAGTCTACCTTGAAGACTTACCAGAGTGATTGGGCGGGGACTAAGTGTCCTTAGCTCAAGGGGAATAAGGTGAAGACGCGGTCCTCTGAGTTGAATATTAGCCTCCCTAACCAGACGTACAGTTGTCACAGCAACTGGAACTGGTCGAACAAATCACTGTCTTCTCCAAGCTACTGGTTCTATCTCTCACTTCTCTTTACTTACAGTTTGTCTTCGTGAAGTCATTGTCTGTTTGCATTATCTGGTTGACTTCACTGCGTGACTACTTGTTCTGATTGGCTTCATACTATCTTCCATCCTGATCCTTACTACCTAGCTACTAATAGTCTTCGTGCTTTCACTTCATTGATTACCTATGGCTTGCCTAGTGTAGTCTACCCTCCGCTGCATATGAATAGTGTCATTTCTGTTGTTTGTCTTCAAAACTCCCATGTTTTGAAGACTTTCATAAAATCGCCTATTCACCCCCCCTCTAGTCGATAACCAACTCTTTAAATTGGTGTTAGAGCAAGGTACTCCCTTGTTCTGTGTGATTCGGTTTAATCACCTGGAGTTTTAGCTATGTCGACTGCAGGGATAATCAAAGTCTCCACTGCGTGCCCCATCTTCGATGGCACTGAATACCCCTACTGAAAGAATAAGATGCGCATGCATCTTGAATCCATTGATGTCGATCTGTGGTATATCGTCAAGAACGACGTTCCCAAGACCAGTGAAGGTGTCACCCCTGCTGATGTTAAGAAGTTTGTTTAACTGGACTCTACCGCCAAGAACATCATCTGTGGTCATCTGACCAAGGGACAGTATGGCCGTGTGAGTGCTCTGGAAACAACGAAGCTAGTCTGGGACTGGCTCTCCAAGGTTAACGAAGGCGTCTCAACTCAGCGAGATCAAAGGATCAGTGTTCTCCGCAACCTCTTCTACCGCTTCAAGAGACACGACAATGAGAACGTCCGTCTCACATTTGATCGTCTCACCTGATATCACAAATGAGCTCCAAGCACTCGGCGCCACTGAGATCACGAAGCATGAAATAGTCAAGACACTACTGAGATCACTTGACAGCTCATTTGACACCTTAGCCCTGATGATTCAAGAACGCCCTGACTTCAAGACTCTCGATCCGTCTGACATACTTGAGAGGCTCAACACACATGAGCTTCAGCTATCTGAGAAACGAGATATCTATGGCCCCAACTATGGCCGAACTCGCGCTTTGAAGGCAAAGGTTGTTTCCTCATCTGAAGAAGAATCTGACTGCAGTTCTGGTGATCCTGAAGACATTGGAAAGGAGCTTGCTATGCTTGTGAAGAAGTTACAGAAATTCACTAAGAAGAAAGGCTTCAGAAAGTCTTCATGATCCAGCTCAAGAAATGATGAAGCTTCCACCCGTGACCACAAGAAGAGAACGTGCCACAAGTGCAAGAAACCTGGTCACTACATATCTGAGTGTCCATAGTGGGACAATGAGAAGAAGAAGAAGATCAAAGAATATGATTCTGATGACAAGAAGAAGAAGAAATCCTCAAAGTCTTCTTCCAAGTCTTCTTCCAAGTCTTCATCACACAAGAAGAGCTCATCTAGCAAGGCTCATTCTTTCGTTGGCAAGGTGATGGATTCAGAGGAGGAGTCTGCTTCTGAGGAGGCGGAGGTGGAGTCTGAGGAGGAGTCTGACTCTGGTGTTGCGAGTCTGGCTCTAGGTATAGCCTACGTTGCCAAGTCCATCTTCAACACTGAAGACAATGGCTCCATCACCAACGCTGATGATAATGACAAGGACGACTCGGCTCCCACCTACTGCTTCATGGCACGTGGTGCCAAGGTAAAATCACGCGATGCCTACTTTCAAACATCAATTGAAGATGACTCTGATGGTGAATCCAAACCTAGTTACAAAACACTTGCTAAAATTGCAACTGAACAATAGAAAGCTATGGAACATATTCAAAAACTGTTAGACAAAAGCGATGTCCTGTTGGACGCGGAAATGACCCGATCTCAGTCCTTAATTGAAGACACAAAAAATCTTCATGTTAAGTACGAAGAACTTGCAAGTCATCATGAAACGCTCTCAACAACTCATGAAAATCTTTCCTACGATTATCTTCAAAGGAAGCAAGATCTTGAGAAATTGAGAATGATTCATGAAGATCTTCAAAAGGAGAACGAGTCAGTTCGCTCTCAACAGATCAGTCCCGCTCAGGAAGGATTTGAACCACCATGTCTAAAATGCATTGAGTGTGATAACGCTGCCTCTGTTGTTGAATGTTCTACTGCTGCTACTGTTGCAATATCTTCAACTGCTGATGTGGTAACTAACCCCTCTGCTGAGGATACCACTACTATTGCTGATGAGAATGCCAGGTTGATGACACTGCTTGAGACAGGGATGTACAAAAGTCTCAAAGGGCATCAGACATTATGTGATGTCCTCAAAAAGTAGATTCTGGACCGAAACCCTAGGAAAGAGGGTGTTGGGTTCGAGAGGAAAATGAATGTTGATGGATCTTACTGGAAGCCTGAGCAGTACCCCAAAACCACATGGGTTGCTGCAAAGGAACCTTCAGTAGATCCATCCACCTTATCTGGCTTCCACTTGTGCTAACCCTATTATCATTGATGAATCCTTTGATGCAAACTATAAACTGTTTAAGAATCAGAATGGCGAAGTGTTTGCCAGGTATATTGGTACTAACTGCAGGAATGGGCCACCTATGAGGAAGATATGGTTACCCAAAAGTTGTCTTGAGAGTCTTCCTGTGAATGTCGTCATGACACCACCTGGGAAGAACACAAACCCCATGCCAAAGGCTTCATATGGTCCAAAAGCTTCATACAGACTGAGGACTCGTCTGAGTCACCCTAACGTCAATGCTTTGCAGGGAAATCATACTCAAACCCATGAATATGAACGTGTTTCTTCAAACCGCTATGTTCATAGAACAAAGAACTTTTCTGCTTATTCTTATGAGTATTATTCACCTCCTGTGAGGCTATTTACTAGGGCTCCAAAGCCGAAGTTCTCAGATGCTGCACTTAGACTCATTGCTTCTAAGCCACCCTTGAAAATGCGGGTGGTTAAGAAAATTTAACTCTCTTTTGCAGGGAAAGGTCTCCAGCCGGAAATCAAAGACGTCCGATGCTAATGCTGGGGACCTTAAACATCTTGTGGGGCGCAAGATAAAATGCCCAAATGGTCTTACTATGTATTTCGTCCAGGGATTGCTTGACACTCATCCTATCTATCCTAACCAAGATCTGAATTTCCATGTTCCACTTGTTCGTCAAATGTTTATGCTTCACAACTCGCTTGGTGAAGCCTATCCCCCAAACTGCACTGTAGGCTATGACACCTCATACTTCAAAATGGATTATGGACATTGGATGCACTAACCACATGACTGGCAATCGAAGTCTACTGATGGATTCAACGCTACGTCCATCAGGCAAGAGTCACATCACATTTGCTGGCACTGGTAAAAGCAAGGTATTGGGTCTAGGTAGAGTTGCAATATCAAGGGATCAGCACATGGATAAAGTGATGCTTGTTGAATCCCTTGGTTTCAACTTAATGTCTGTCTCAATGCTTTGTGACTTAAACATGATTGTGCTATCTGGAAAATATCATTGCCTTGTTCTAATGGAATCTGACAAGTCTCTAGTCTTTGAAGGGTATCGGAAAGATGATCTGTATATGGTAGATTTCTCAACAGGACCACAGATGGCCGTATGTCTTCTAGCAAAAGCTTCAGAGTGCTGGCTTTGGCATCAAAGGCTAGGGCATGCTGGCATGAGGAACTTTGACACTCTCGCAAAGAAGAAGCATGTCGTGGGCATCGAAGGTGTCAAGTTCAAGAAGGATCATCTGTGTGGTGCCTGCGAAGCTGGAAAGATGACTAGGGCCAAGCATCCCTCAAAGACAATCATGACTACATCTCAACCCTTCGAGCTGCTACACATGGACTTATTTGGCCCTACTCACTACTCTACTCTCACTACCACTGCTTGCCTCTATGGCTTTGTCATTGTTGATGATTATTCAAGATATACTTGGGTGCATATAATCCTCTACAAGAATGAAGTGCAGGATGTCTTCAGATGCTTTGCCAATCGTGCCATGACGAACTATGGCGTCAAGATCAAGCATATCAGAAGTGACAACGGCACTGAGTTCAAGAATACCGGCCTCGACATTTATCTGGATACTATGGGCATCACTCATGAGTTCTCTGCTCCATACACACCTCAGCAGAATGGCATCGTGGAGCGCAAGAACAGAACTCTTATTGAGATGGCTCGAATGATGCTCGATGAGTACAAGACTCCATGGAAGTTCTGGCCTGAAGCCATTGATACTGCATGCCACATCATCAACCGTGTTTATCTTCACAAGCTTTTGAAGAAAACATCCTATGAACTCCTAACTGGTAAGAAGCCAAATGTCAGTTACTTCAGAGTATTTGGTGCTAGGTGCTGGATCAAGAATCCACATCACACTTCAAAATTTGCATCGAAAGCACATGAAGGTTTTATGCTTGGTTACGGAAAGGATTCACACTCCTACAGAGTCTTCAACCTCTTTCACTATAAAGTGGTTGAAACTATGGATGTGCAGTTCGATGAGACTAACGGCTCGCAAAGAGAGCACCTGCCAAATGTGCTAGATAAAGTACCTCCTAGTGAATCAATCAAGCAAATGGGAATTGGAGAGATCATACCTTCTGAGGCTCATACTGAAGAGGAACTTATCATTTCTGCACCTAATCAACCTGAAGACAATGCTCAGCCTGAAGACAATCTCCCAAATGATGACATTCATCAGCAAGAGCAAAATCTTCGTCCTGTTCATCCTCGTGTTGCAGATGTACATATTGAGAAGATAATAGACAGCATCAATGCACCTGATCTAGTCACTCATTCAAGAGCAACACAAAGAGCAACACAGCTAACAAACTTCTGTGGGCATTTTGCATTTGTCTCAATCTCTGAACCCAAGAAAGTTGCTAAAGCCTTCATGGAACCTGAATGGATTCAAGCTATGCAAGAAGAGCTTCAATAGTTTGAGCTGAACAATGTGTGGGAATTGGTCAAGCGTCCTGATCCTCGTAAGCACAATATCATTGGCACCAAATGGATATATCGCAACAAGCAAGATGAGCATGGTCAAGTTGTCAGAAACAAGGCTCGTCTCGTTGCTCAAGGATACACTCAAGTGGAAGGGATTGACTTCGATGAAACATTTGCTCCAATGGCTAGGCTTGAAGCTATTCGCATACTACTAGCCTATGCAAATCATCATAACATCCTCCTGTATCAAATGGATTTGAAGAGTGCCTTTCTCAATGGAAAGATTGAAGAAGTATATGTTGCACAACCTCCTGGCTTTGAAGATCCAAAACATCCTGATATGGTATACAAGCTCAACAAGGCATTGTATGGCCTCAAACAAGCCCCCCGTGCATGGTATGACACACTCAAAGACTTTCTGAAGAGCAAAGGCTTCAAACCTGGTTCACTAGATCCCACACTCTTCACGAAGACATATGATGGTGAACTGTTTGTATGCCAAATCTATGTGGATGACATTATCTTCGGCTGCACTGACAAGAAATACAGTGATGAGTTTGGTCACATGATGCAAGAGCAATATCAAATGTCCATGATGGGTGAGCTGAAGTTCTTCCTGGGTCTCCAAATCCATTAGAAACGCAACGACATCTTCATATCTCAAGAAAAATATCTCAAAGATAGCCTGGAGAAGTTTGGAATGCAAGACTTCAAAGGATACACGACGCCAATGCCAATCAAAAGTCATCTGGGTCCCGACGCAAATGGTAAAGAGTTTGATCAAAAGGTATACCGCTCCATGATTGGTTCTTTACTTTATTTGTGTGCATCTAGGCCAGATATAATGCTTAGTGTTTGCATGTGTGCCCGATTCCAAGCGGCACCAAAGGAATCGCATCACTTAGCCGTGAAGCGAATTCTTCGATATTTGGCTTACACCCCAACACTAGGATTATGGTATCCAAAGGGCTCAGAGTTTGATCTAGTTGGATTCTCAGATGCTGATTATGCTCGCGACAAGGTTGATCGCAAGTCCACATCAGGCACATGTCACTTTCTGGGACGATCTCTTGTCTGTTGGTCTTCAAAGAAGCAGAACTGTGTATCTCTCTCCACTGCTGAATCCGAATACATTGCTGCTGGATCTTGCTGTGCTCAGCTTCTCTGGATGAGGCAAACTCTCAAGGACTATGGTATCCACCTGAAGAATGTGTCACTCTACTGCAATAATGAAAGTGTCATCAAGATTGCCAACAACCCAGTTCAGCACTCGAAGACAAAGCACATTGAAATCTGTCATCACTTTCTTAGAGATCATGTCATGAAGGAAGATATTGATGTCATTCACGTCAACACTGAAGAGCAATTGGCTGATATCTTCACAAAGCCCTTGAATGAGAAAAGGTTTTGTAGGTTGCGGTGTGAGCTAAATATCTTGGAACTCAAATGTCCTGTGATTGGAGACACATCCTAACACTTATGCATATTGATGACTTAGATGTGCAACACATGAAGTAATGAATATCTTCAATCAATGAAGACATGCACTCTAAGTGTGAATACATTAATGCGGAATTTGACTTCGGAGCGCCACGATAATTGTGCGCCATGTCTGGTTCTAATACTTCCTATACGGTGGGTAACACCACCACCAAGCTTTTGTTTGAAGTGTTTCCCTTGGCGTTATGATTGCAAAGTCTTTGCATTTGATTTGTCTTCATCCTTGACTTGTGTTCATATATATCTTCATCTTGTTGATTTGGTGTTATATTAGTTATATACATATTTGTGTTCTGTCCTCTACAACATTCACTTATAGCTATGATTTCTTGCTGAATTTTTGATCTAAGTGAATGTGATCAGTGTTGGGGAACATAGTAATTTCAAAAAAATTCCTACGCACACGCAAGATCATGGTGATGGCATAGCAACGAGAGGGGAGAGTGTATGTCCACGTACCCTCGTAGACCGTTAGCGGAAGCGTTATAACAACGCGGTTGATGTAGTCGTACGTCTTCACGATCCGACCGATCCAAGTACCGAACGCACGGTACCTCCGAGTTCAGCACACGTTCAGCTCGATGACGATCCCCGGGCTCCGATCTCGCAAAGCTTCGGGGATGAGTTCCGTCAGCACGACGGCGTGGTGACGATGATGATGTTCTACCAGCGCAGGGCTTCGCCTAAACTCCGCGATGATATGACCGAGGTGGAATATGGTGGAGGGGGGCACCGCACACGGCTAAGGAACGATCCGTAGATCAACTTGTGTGTTATGGGGTGCCCCCCTGCCCCCGTATATAAAGGAGCAAGGGGGGAGGCCGGCCGGCCCAAGGGGGGCGCGCCAGGAGGAGGAGTCCTCCTCCTAGTAGGAGTAGGACTCCTCCTTTCCTACTCCTACTAGGAGGGGAAGGAAGGGGGAGAGGGGGGAAGGAAAGAGGGGGGCGCCGCCCCCCCCACCCTCCTAGTCCAATTCGGACCAGAGGGAGAGGGGGCGCGCGGCCCACCCTGGCCGCCCCTCTCTCTTTCCACCAAGGCCCATGTGGCCCATTAACTCTCCCGGGGGGGTCCGGTAACCCCTCCGGCACTCCGGTTTTCTCCGAAATCATCCGGAACACTTTCGGTGTCCGAATATAGTCGTCCAATATATCAATCTTTATGTCTCGACCATTTCGAGACTCCTCGTCATGTCCGTGATCACATCCGGGACTCCGAACAAACTTCGGTACATCAAAACTTATAAACTCATAATAAAATTGTCATCGTAACGTTAAGCGTGCGGACCCTACGGGTTCGAGAACTATGTAGACATGACCTAGAACTATTCTCGGTCAATAACCAATAGCGGAACCTGGATGCCCATATTGGTTCCTACATATTCTACGAAGATCTTTATCAGTCAAACCGCATAACAACATACGTTGTTCCCTTTGTCATCGGTATGTTACTTGCCTGAGATTTGATCGTCGGTATCTAATACCTAGTTCAATCTCGTTACCGGCAAGTCTCTTTACTCGTTACGTAATGCATCATCCCGTAACCAACTCATTGGTCACATTGCTTGCAAGGCTTATAGTGATGTGCATTACCGAGAGGGCCCAGAGATACCTCTCCGACAATTGGAGTGACAAAACCTAATCTCGAAATACGCCAACTCAACATGTACCTTCGGAGACACCTGTAGTACTCCTTTATAATCACCCAGTTACGTTGTGACGTTTGGTAGTACCCAAAGTGTTCCTCCGGTAAACGGGAGTTGCATAATTCTCATAGTTACAGGAACATGTATAAGTCATGAAGAAAGCAATAGCAATATACTAAATGATCAAGTGCTAGGCTAACGGAATGGGTCATGTCAATCATATCATTCTCCTAATGATGTGATCCCACTAATCAAATGACAACACATGTCTATGGTTAGGAAACATAACCATCTTTGATTAATGAGCTAGTCAAGTAGAGGCATACTAGTGACTATATGTTTTTCTATGTATTCACACATGTATCATGTTTCCGGTTAATACAATTCTAGCATGAATAATAAACATTTATCATGATATGAGGAAATAAATAATAACTTTATTATTGCCTCTAGGGCATATTTCCTTCAGTCTCCCACTTGCACTAGAGTCAATAATCTAGATTACATAGTAATGATTCTAACACCCATGGAGTCTTGGTGCTGATCATGTTTTGCTCGTGAGAGAGGCTTAGTCAACGGGTCTGCAACATTCAGATCCGTATGTATCTTGCAAATCTCTATGTATCCCACTTGGACTTGGTCCCGAATGGAATTGAAGCGTCTCTTGATGTGCTTGGTCCTCTTGTGAAATCTGGATTCATTTGCCAAGGTAATTGCACCAGTATGGTCACAGAAGATCTTCATTGGTCCCAATGCACTAGGTATGACACCTAGATCGGAAATGAACTCCTTCATCCAGACTCCTTCATTTGCTGCTTCAGAAGCAGCTATGTACTCCGCTTCACATGTAGATCCTGCCACGATGCTTTGTTTAGAACTGCACCAACTTACAGCTCCACCGTTTAATAAAAACACGTATCCGGTTTGCGATTTAGAATCGTCCAGATCAGTGTCAAAGCTTGCATCGACGTAACCATTTACGACTAGCTCTTTGTCACCTCCATATACGAGAAACATATCATTAGTCCTTTTCAGGTATTTCAGGATGTTCTTGACCGCTGTCCAGTGATCCACTCCTGGATTACTTTGGTACCTTTCTGCCAAGCTTATTGCTAAGCATACGTCAGGTCTGGTACACAGCATTGCACACATGATAGAGCCTATGGCTGAAGCATAGGGAACATCTTTCATTTTCTCTCTATCTTCTGCTGTGGTCGGGCATTGAGTTTGACTCAACTTCACACCTTGTAGCACGGGCAAGAACCCTTTCTTTGCCTGATCCATTTTGAACTTTTTCAAAATTTTGTCAAGGTATGTGCTTTGTGAAAGTCCTATTAAGCGTCTTGATCTATCTCTATAGATCTTGATGCCCAATATGTAAGCAGCTTCACCGAGGTCTTTCATTGAAAAACTTTTATTCAAGTATCCCTTTATGCTATCCAGAAATTCTATATCATTTCCGATTAATAATATGTCATCTACATATAATATCATAAATGCTACAGAGCTCCCACTCACTTTCTTGTAAATACAGGCTTCTCCAAAAGTCTGTATAAAACCATATGCTTTGATTACACTATCAAAACGTTTATTCCAACTCCGAGATGCTTGCACCAGTCCATAAATGGATCGCTGGAGCTTGCATACTTTGTTAGAACCTTTTGGATCAACAAAACCTTCTGGCTGCATCATATACAACTCTTCTTCCAGAAATCCATTCAAGAATGCAGTTTTGACATCCATTTGCCAAATTTCATAATCATGAAATGCAGCAATAGCTAACATGATTCGGACAGACTTAAGCATCGCTACGGGTGAGAAAGTCTCATCGTAGTCAACCCCTTGAACTTGTCGAAAACCTTTCGCAACAAGTCGAGCTTTATAGACAGTTACATTACCATCAGTGTCAGTCTTCTTCTTAAAGATCCATTTATTCTCAATGGCTTGCCGATCATCGGGCAAGTCAACCAAAGTCCATACTTTGTTTTCATACATGGATCCCATCTCAGATTTCATAGCCTCTAGCCATTTTGCTTAATCTTGGCTCATCATCGCTTCCTCATAGTTTGTAGGTTCATCATGGTCAAGTAACATGACTTCCAGAATAGGATTACCGTACCACTCTGGTGCGGATCTTACTCTGGTTGACCTACGAGGTTCAGTAGAAACTTGATCTGAAGTTTCATGATCAATATCATTAGCTTCCTCACTAATTGGTGTAGTCGTCACAGGAACCGGTTCTTGTGATGAACTATTTTCTAATAAGGGAGTAGATACAGTTATCTCATCAAGTTCTACTTTCCTCCCACTCACTTCTTTCGAGAGAAACTCCTTCTCTAGAAAGGATTCGATTTTAGCAACGAAAATCTTGCCCTCAGATCTGTGATAGAAGGTGTACCCAATAGTCTCTTTTGGGTATCCTATGAATACACATTTCTCCGATTTGGGCTCGAGCTTATCTGGTTGAAGTTTCTTCACATAAGCATCGCAGCCCCAAATTTTAAGAAACGACAACTTTGGTTTTTTGCCAAACCACAGTTCATAAGGCGTCGTCTTAACGGATTTTGATGGTGCCCTATTTAACGTGAATGCGGTCGTCTCTAAAGCATAACCCCAAAACGATAGCGGTAAATCAGTAAGAGACATCATAGATCGCACCATATCTAGTAAAGTACGATTATGACATTCGGACACACCATTTCGTTGTGGTGTTCCGGGTGGCGTGAGTTGCGAAACTATTCCGCATTGTTTCAAGTGTAGGCCAAACTCGTAACTCAAATATTCTCCTCCACGATCAGATCGTAGAAATTTTATTTTCTGGTTACGGTGATTTTCCACTTCACTCTGAAATTCTTTGAACTTTTCAAATGTTTCAGACTTGTGTTTCATCAAGTAGATATACCCATATCTGCTCAAATCATCTGTGAAGGTGAGAAAATAACGATACCCGCCACGAGCCTCAACATTCATTGGACCACAAACATCAGTATGTATGATTTCCAACAAATCAGTTGCTCGCTTCATAGTTTCGGAGAACGGCGTTTTAGTCATCTTGCCTATGAGGCACGGTTCGCAAGTACCAAGTGATTCATAATCAAGTGATTCCAAAAGCCCATCGGTATGGAGTTTCTTCATGCGCTTTACACCGATATGACTTAAACGGCAGTGCCACAAATAAGTTGCACTATCGTTATCAACTCTGCATCTTTTGGTTTCAACAATATGAATATGTGTATCACTACTATCGAGATTCAATAAAAATAGACCACTCTTCAAGGGTGCATGACCATAAAAGATATTACTCATATAAATAGAACAACCATTATTCTCTGATTTAAATGAATAACCGTCTCACATCAAACAAGATCCAGATATAATGTTCATGCTCAACACTGGCACCAAATAACAATTATTTAGGTCTAAAACTAATCCCGATGGTAGATGTAGAGGTAGTGTGCCGACTGCGATCACATCGACTTTGGAACCATTTCCCACGCGCATCGTCACCTCGTCCTTAGCCAATCTTCGCTTAATCCGTAGTCCCTGTTTCGAGTTGCAAATATTAGCAACAGAACCAGTATCAAATACCCAGGTGCTACTGCGAGCATTAGTAAGGTACACATCAATAACATGTATATCACATATACCTTTGTTCACTTTGCCATCCTTCTTATCCGCCAAATACTTGGGGCAGTTCCGCTTCCAGTGTCTAGTCTGCTTGCAGTAGAAGCACTCAGTTTCAGGCTTAGGTCCAGACTTGGGTTTCTTCTCTTGAGCAGCAACTTTCTTGTTGTTCTTTTTGAAGTTCCCCTTCTTCTTCCCTTTGCCCTTTTTCTTGAAACTGGTGGTCTTGTTAACCATCAACACTTGATGCTCCTTCTTGATTTCTACCTCCGCGGCTTTTAGCATTGCGAAGAGCTCGGGAATAGTCTTGTTCATCCCTTGCATATTATAGTTCATCACGAAGCTCTTGTAGCTTGGTGGCAGTGGTTGGAGAATTCTGTCAATGACACTATCATCAGGAAGATTAACTCCCAGTTGAATCAAGTGATTATTATACCCAGACATTTTGAGTATGTGTTCACTGATAGAACTGTTCTCTTCCATCTTGCAGCTGTAGAACTTATTGGAGACTTCATATCTCTATTTCCGGGCATTTGCTTGAAATATTAACTTCAACTCCTGGAACATCTCATATGCTCCATGACGTTCAAAACGTCGTTGAAGACCCGGTTCTAAGCCGTAAAGCATGGCACGCTGAACTATCAATTAGTCATCAGCTTTGCTCTGCCAGACATTCTTAACGTCGTCAGTTGCATCAGCAGCAAGCCTGGCACCCAGCGGTGCTTCCAGGATGTAACTTTTCTGTGCAGCAATGAGGATAATCCTCAGGTTACGGACCCAGTCCGTGTAATTGCTACCATCATCTTTCAACTTTGCTTTCTCAAGGAACGCATTAAAATTTAACGGAACAACAGCACGAGCCATCTATCTACAAACAAACATAGACAAGAAAAATACTATCAGGTACTAAGTTCATGATAAATTTAAGTTCAATTAATCATATTACTTAAGAACTCCCACTTAGACAGACATCTCTCTAGTCATCTAAGTGATCACGTGATCCAAATCAACTAAACCATGTCCGATCATCACTCGAGATGGAGTAGTTTCAATGGTGAACATAACTATGTTGATCATATCTACTATATGATTCACGCTCGACCTTTCGGTCTCCGTGTTCCGAGGCCATATTTGTATATGCTAGGCTCGTCAAGTATGACCTGAGTATTCCGCGTGTGCAACTGTTTTGCACCCATTGTATTTGAACGTAGAGCCTATCACACCCGATCATCACGTGGTGTCTCAGCACGAAGAACTTTCACAACGGTGCATACTCAGGGAGAACACTTCTTGATTATTAGTGAGAGATCATCTTAAAATGTTACCGTCAATCAAAGCAAGATAAGATGCATAAAGGATAAACATCACATGCAATCAATATAAGTGATATGATATGGCCATCATCATCTTGTGCTTGTGATCTCCATCTTCGACGCACCGTCATGATCACCATCGTCACCGGCGCGACACCTTGATCTCCATCGTAGCATCGTTGTCGTTACGCCATCTATTGCTTCTACGACTATCGCTACTGCTTAGTGATAAAGTAAAGCAATTACAGGGCGTTTGCATTTCATACAATAAAGCGACAACCATATGGCTCCTGCCAGTTGCCGATAACTTCGGTTACAAAACATGATCATCTCATACAATAAAATATAGCATCACGTCTTGACCATATCACATCACAACATGCCCTGCAAAAACAAGTTAGACGTCCTCTACTTTGTTGTTGCAAATTTTACGTGGCTGCTACGGGCTGAGCAAGAACCGTTCTTACCTACGCATCAAAAACCACAACGATAGTTCGTCAAGTTGGTGCTGTTTTAACCTCCGCAAGGACCGGGCGTAGCCACACTCGATTCAGCTAAAGTGAGAGAGACAGACACCCGCCAGCCACCTTTAAGCACGAGTGCTCGTAACGGTGAAACCACTCTCGCGTATACGCGTAATGTCGGTCCGGGCCGCTTCATCTCACAATACCGCCGAACCAAAGTATGACATGCTGGTAAGCAGTATGACTTGTATCGCCCACAACTCACTTGTGTTCTACTCGTGCATATAACATCAACGCATAAAACCTAGGCTCGGATGCCACTGTTGGGGAACGTAGTAATTTCAAAAAATTTCCTATGCACACGCAAGATCATGGTGATGGCATAGCAACGAGAGGGGAGAGTGTATGTCCACGTACCCTCGTAGACCGTTAGCGGAAGCGTTATAACAACGCGGTTGATGTAGTCGTACGTCTTCACGATCCGACCGATCCAAGTACCGAACGCACGGCTTCAGCACACGTTCAGCTCGATGACGATCCCCGGGCTCCGATCCAGCAAAGATTTGGGGATGAGTTCCGTCAGCACGACGGCGTGGTGACGATGATGATGTTCTACCGGCGCAGGGCTTCGCCTAAACTCCGCGACGATATGACCGAGGTGGAATATGGTGGAGGGGGCACTGCACACGGCTAAGGAACGATCCGTAGATCAACTTGTGTGTTATGGGGTGCCCCCCTACCCCCGTATATAAAGGAGCAAGGGGGGGAGGCCGGCCGTCCCAAGGGGGGCGCGCCAGGAGGAGGAGTCCTCCTCCTAGTAGGAGTAGGACTCCTCCTTTCCTACTCCTACTAGGAGGGGAAGGAAGGGGGAGAGGGGGAAGGAAAGAGGGGGGCGCCGCCCCCTCCTAGTCCAATTCGGACCAGAGGGAGAGGGGGCGCGCGGCCCACCCTGGCCTCCCTTCTCTCTTTCCACCAAGGCCCATGTGGCCCATTAACTCTCCCGGGGGGTTCCGGTAACCCCTCCGGCACTCCGGTTTTCTCCGAAATCATCCGGAACACTTCCGGTGTCCGAATATAGTCGTCCAATATATCAATCTTTATGTCTCGACCATTTCGAGACTCCTCGTCATGTCCGTGATCACATCCGGGACTCCAAACAAACTTCGGTACATCAAAACTTATAAACTCATAATAAAACTGTCATCGTAACGTTAAGCGTCCGGACCCTACGGGTTCGAGAACTATGTAGACATGACCTAGAACTATTCTCGGTCAATAACCAATAGTGGAACCTGGATGCCCATATTGGTTCCTACATATTCTACGAAGATCTTTATCAGTCAAACCTCATAACAACATACGTTGTTCCCTTTGTCATCGGTATGTTACTTGCCTGAGATTTGATCGTCGGTATCTAATACCTAGTTCAATCTCGTTACCGGCAAGTCTCTTTACTCGTTACGTAATGCATCATCCCGTAACCAACTCATTGGTCACATTGCTTGCAAGGCTTATAGTGATGTGCATTACCGAGAGGGCCCAGAGATACCTCTCTGACAATCGGAGTGACAAAACCTAATCTCGAAATACGCCAACTCAACATGTACCTTCGGAGACACCTGTAGTACTCCTTTATAATCACCCAGTTACGTTGTGACGTTTGGTAGTACCCAAAGTGTTCCTCCGGTAAACGGGAGTTGCATAATTCTCATAGTTACAGGAACATGTATAAGTCATGAAGAAAGCAATAGCAATATACTAAATGATCAAGTGCTAGGCTAACGGAATGGGTCATGTCAATCATATCATTCTCCTAATGATGTGATCCCACTAATCAAATGACAACACATGTCTATGGTTAGGAAACATAACCATCTTTGATTAATGAGCTAGTCAAGTAGAGGCATACTAGTGACTATATGTTTGTCTATGTATTCACACATGTATCATGTTTCCGGTTAATACAATTCTAGCATGAATAATAAACATTTATCATGATATGAGGAAATAAATAATAACTTTATTATTGCCTCTAGGGCATATTTCCTTACCCTAACCTATCTATGCTTCTACCTCAACTCTATCTGTCCAAATCATATGATTTCTATTGAAAACTGTCGATTGTCTTCACTGAGACCTTGTCAGCTGAAGTCTATCTGACAATCATTTATATCTGTTTTTAATGTTATATCCTTATTGCCTGAAAGCCGGAGAATTCGAAACGACCACCCCGACAATCCAGGCGTGCGTGGGAACGTGGAACAACTTCCAATGTGTTGCATGCTTACCACGTGCCCTTCAGATGTGAACCGCCAGGGGCACATGCGTAATTGTCTTGTGTCGTCCCTTTCCTTATAAATACCCATCACATCGCGGTGAAAATCCTTCTTCCACCTCGCCACCTCTCACAAACCCTAGCGCCACCGCTAGCTCTCGACGACGCCGGTGACGAAGCGCTTAGCTGCCGCGACCTCACCGACGCCGTCCTCACGCCGGCCGCGGACCTCGTCTTCTCTGCCGCCGCTGTAGGTGTCTTCTGTCGCCAAGTTAGGGCACGGGAGATCGAACTGCTCGACCTCCAACTTCGCTCTGTCTAGCAGTTCTTTGTGTGGTAATTAAAAACTTACTTTTTACCGTCTTTTTGATCTGATAGATTCATCCTTCTTTACCAAAAGTGGTTTCTATACTTCCAAAGTTGAATCTATCCCGTTCTGCATCTCTCATATTATGCCTAGTCTGTTCACTTATGCTTCTCTACAAGTTAGATTCCTCACTTGTACCTATTCTTGGATTCGTACAAATCTGGAACCAACTCACAACAAATAAGTGAATGTCTTCGCGTTATGAGGTCAATGTCTTCAAACTGATTTATCTTCAAAATCTTCTGAGAATGCATATGACCTCTTCCCCTTACCTCGCACCTCTAATGTTGTCACAGGTACATGTCCGTGGGAGAATCCCTTGGTTCTCATATTCTACATTCATTTGCAGAATTCTTACAGAGTTACATAAATTCTCCTGAAGCCAGTTCTTGTCTGACCAGCCGTCGGAAGCCTTTGCTAGTTCTAAAGCCATTTAGTTTAAGCTTCATGGCAACAGAGAAGTCAACTAGAAAGGGTGGCAGACAGCGCCGTGGAAATACATCCAAAGATTTGCCGCCAGATCTGCACGAACTGTACAAGACAGACCCAGAAGAAACCTATGGTGAATGCAAGAATTGAATCCAAGGGATTCGGAGATATTGGGCAGAGGAATGGTTCAAGTACAGATTTGTCACTGCTGAGTATGCCGAGAAGAATGTCATCAAGCGACCCTGGGGAGATATCCTATACAAAAATCTTCCACCCAGGTCCAAGTCCAAAGCCATTGATCAAGGATTCTATCCGTGCATGGTTCGTGGACCACAACCAGAGAATGCTGACCCATCCTCTCTGCTGTGGTGTCGCGAAGACAATCTGTTCAAGCGCAACTTCAAGTTTGCCAAAGACTCTGCTGTGAAGAACAAGAAGGCATTTGGACTTGACTCCAACCCCGGTCCATCTGCTCCTCGGGATGATGGCACCCGTGAAGCCAATGAAAATAGAATCGGCCCCTTCTACAACCTTGAAGGCCTCATCACTCACATTGCCGTCCAAGGTGCAAATGTGGATCACTCAGCTGATAATGCTGATTCTGATGAAGCGCCAGCTCCCCCTAAGCCGCAGAAGCAGAAGAAAACTAAGGCTTCAAAACCTACTGCTGCATCAAAAGCTTCACGTGCGAAGCCATTGGCAACTGCTCCTCCTGCACCAAGTATCAATTATGTAGATCTCTCTCGCATCTCCAAGAAGAAAGAGAAGCCCAGAAGAAAAATGTCCAGAGTTCTGGTCAAGCACTGACACCGGCTGTCATTCTGAGGAATGAAACTGAAGCCATAGATCTGTCAACAGATGATGAGTGCGGTGATGATGCCCTTGAGCAGCTGATTAAGAGCAAGCAAGAGGCAGATATCTTCAGTAATCTGCCCCTCTTCGATGTGAACATTCTGGATAACTTCATTGAGGAGTGGTTTGACCACCCCAATCTCAGCTTTGATGATCTTCAGCTCCCAATTGGCATCAGCGTTGCCTTCCAAGGCACCATTGCTCCTGAGATGGCTCTGGCTTAGAGGATTGTTGAACTGAAAAACAAAATTGACTATGAGAAAGACCAGTTCAAGATGCACGTGGCCAAGCTCAGTGTGGCTGATGTCCAAAACTTCAAGCTGATGTTGCATGACGTCAAGGAGGCATTTCGCAAGAAGTGCAAAGAAGCCAAAGGTTCACGCGAGCGAATGAAAAATCTAGCTGCCAAGTGTGTTCAAGCTTACAATGAAGATGAGAAGCGCAAGGCACTTGGGCGTCCTGGCATAGACCCCAAGATGGCAGCCAAGAAGAAGAAGCCTGCTGTGGCCCAAGCTGAAGCATCAAGGAGGGAAGAACCTCGCATTGTCTTCCCTGCCAGTATGACAGGCTCGAAGCCTAAGGTCCCCACAGTGGCTTCGGAACTGAAGAAAACCAGGGCAGCTGAAGCCGAAGCCAGAAAGCGCAAACTCAAGAACACCACTAACGATGCTCCACCAACCAAGAAGAGAAAGACTAAGAAGAAAGATCGGGCTGCTCCCATAGAGCCCCTCGTAGTCGAGCCCATCTCTTTTGCTCGCCCTGCATCCGAACACCAAGAGCGTCAGTTGATAGTTCACGAGCCTGCTACCACAGAGGCTCCTAGAGCTGAAGAAGTTCCAGCCGTTGACCCCATCACGACTGAAGACATTGGTCCCCAAGACAATGTAGATGATGATGAAGTACTTCCTCAAATCGAGCGCCAAACGGTATCATCGCCTGTTCTCATGAACAGCGAACTCATCAATATTGGTCGTCCTTTGACGCCAATCTCTCAGGATGCCTCATGGGCTGATCGCCCCCAACCAGCTACTCCAAGTCAAGACTCACCTAGAACTCCCCCACCTCAAGTCACCAATCCCGTGCTTGATGATGATGATGACTATGTGGTCCATCCAACTCCCACTCCAACGGCGTCGCCTGCATTTCGCAGGCTTCGCAAAGGACCAAGGCCACAAGTTGCTTCATCGAGCGTTCCAGAAGGAGAAGTGCAACCCAACTTGGCAACACAGCAAGTGCTTCCTGAAGTCACTCCTACTGTGAATGTCTCTGCGTCTGAAGCCAAAGCTGCTGAAGACATACCGGCTGCATCAGCCAATGAAAATCAAGAACCCCGTCAAGAAGAAGAACATGTTGCCACACCCCCTACCAACCAAGAAGATGTTCTCAAGGAGAACGTGTCTGTGCCCGACCCTCCAACTACTCAAGTGGAGGTTGCAAATACTAAGGCGGCCACCAATACCAGTACTGAAGCCAATGACATTGTCATGGCTGAAGCTAATGTGGTGCCTGTAGTAAACATCGTGCCTGAAGCCAATGATGCACCTGCACCAAATGTGCAGCCTGACGCCCTTACCAATGCCACTGCTCCTGTACAACCACCAAGGTCTCACACCATTGAGCAAGCATTTTATCAAGGCGAGCTTGTTACTGTCAGATGGCCAATTCTGGTTCCTCCGCCTGCTCCCGGACCTCAGTTTGATTATCATGTGGAGCACAGGCCACAGGTTCAGAAGCCAAAACCAAGGCTGCCAAGGTTTCCAAGTAATGCATCTGCACCAGGATCATTCAACGTCAATGGCTTCATTGCGCACAACACTTTCTTTGATAAAGCCAAGAACCCATATTCCAAGCCAACAATATCATCTGATCGGTTCTGGAGTTATCAGCAGCGCAGTTATTACTCCTGTGTCCTATACAATCAAGGGCGCATATTTCCTCATATGCGTCTAGACTGCGAAGCCATAGCTGGCCTGCCTTGCTTAGAAGAAGCCCTAGACTGTTTCAAAGATGCAGGCCTTCTCTAGTTTGTGACTGATAAAGAAAATTGGAATGAAGAACTTCTGCTGTAATTCTATGCAACTCTCCACATTCGCGGCTACAACAGGGATCCAAAGACATGGGTCCTTGAGTGGATGACAAGCAATGTACACCATGAAGCCAAAGCTCTTGATCTCATTGAGCTTACTGGCCTGTCCACTCCAGGTGAACTATATGAATCTGGTTGTCAGCTTCACCGCAATGCATTGGAAAGCATCTTCCCGAAGCCTGAGCCCAATATGAGCCAAATGCTGAGTATGATGAAGCCACTGCCGCAGGATGCTGAATATCCCAAGGAATTCTTTGTTGAAGACCTAGAGTATCTGCCCCGCACCATCTATCACATTATCAGGCGAACTCTTTGGCCCATCAAAGGACATTCTTCCTCAGCTAAGCTTGAAGGGCTCAATGAAGACTTTGGTCTTCTATATTCTCAATGGCATCAGCTTCAACGTTCAGGATTTCTTCATTCGCCAATTTGCTGCATCTGGCTCAGATATATTTGGTCTAAAATTCTATGCTCCATGGGTAATGCGTCTGATCAAGGTTCACTCTGCTGTTGACTATCAGCCCTCTGCACGCAACTATCTCATATTCTTTCCAGAGGTTGATATGTCCGTCGAAGCCATTTACCCGGAGCCTGCCAAGGAGGCAATTTATCTTCACAATGTCGATCGTCAGAGTTTCTCTCAGCATGTTGAAGGAGTTCATGCTGCCACTCGTGTACCTCGTCGTGCCTGTACTGAAGCCACTGAAAGCACTATTGCTCCAAGGCATCTAAAGAGATCTCGTGTGCTCAATGACCGAGAGCTTCTCGTGGCCTTGCATCAGAAACACGATAAGCATCATTACTGGCTAAAGCGTCAGATGCAAAGCCTATTGGTGGATATTAATCGCATTCGAAATCTTGCCACCAAGAATGCGATTGTCACTCATGAAACCTGTCGGAGGTCTTGGAAGAGTCTGACATTGCTTAGTGTTGAAGCTGATCTTCAAGACGATGGCTACACAAAGAGATTCAAGTTCGATGCCACTCCTCCCATGAATGCTGTCTTGCGTCGGACTCCGTCACTCGAAGATTCTGAGTACTCCTCCTCCGCGGCAACTGTTAATGCCAGAGTCCTTGATGACGCCGATGATGCTACTTCACCACCTCCAACTTCGACGCGTATCGACACTGCACCAAGTTCATCTGCACCACCAAACCTCAACAATGACCCTGCTGCCTAACCTACTCATCATGGGAACGAGTAGAGACTATGTCTTCAAACCTTTTTGGTCCTTACTGACAAAAAGGGAGAACATATGTTGATAGTCTTCAAGCGGGTCCATATGGGTGGTTGCTATACTTTTGCCAAGTGTTTACAACTCTCGCTTTTGATACATTTGATTCTTTGAGTTGTAACACTTAAACTTGATGGTCGTCTGCTACTTTTTCTGTTATCCTGTGATGCGATGATAATCCCGCATGAAGTCATTCTACAAACGTCCATTTTTCATTATGCATGTCATTACTCTTGTTATATCTGTTCATGCATGATGATTGTCTTCATAAGGTAAAGAGGATCTCCACAAGTACAACCTGACATGTGCATTTGCATTCCAACGCAAAACATTTATATGCACATCTTCAGGGGGAGCCTTTTTGCCACCTACGAAGACAATATCTTAATCCTTTACAATTTCACATACTTTTATCCCCGTTGAAAACTTCAACCAGTCTGTCATCAATCACCAAAAAGGGGGAGATTATAAGTGCATCTAGTGCCACCCCTAATTGGTTTTGGAGTATTGGCGACAAACCTGGTTGACAGACTAATGTGTTTGTGAGAATTGCAGGATAACACAGGTAGTAGTCCCTCATTGATTTGGTTTACCTACCGGAGATGACCCCTAAAAATGTGTGAAGACATTGAAGACAATGGTGGTCTGTGAAGCTTTTCACGTTGAAGACTATGACATGAGAAGACATCGCATGAAGACTATGGAGCGCGAAGACTTAGTTGTTTTGTTGTTTCCTTTTCTTCTTTGTTGAGTCATACGAACCACCGCACTGTTAAGTGGGGTCCAAGTGAACAAAGTTAGAGTGACTCAAGTGATGCTCAACCAAATCCCGTGTCTTCGAGCGAAGACAATGAGAGCAAATCTTATCCAGAGTCGGATGAGTCAGCTTTACTTGTAGCTCAAGTCAAGTTGCCACGTGTGTTTGAAATCTGACCGTGGGAGACGTGTCAGTTCCTTAGTGACCGAGGGTCATTTCGGACAAATCGGGTCGGGTTGCCCTGTGGCTATAAATAGCCCACCCCCTACACCATAAATTGGTGGCTGCTCAGAGTTAGTGCACGGCTTTTGTTGTTTGAGAGCAACCCACCTCCGAAGCATTTGAGAGAGAATCCTTGCGAGGACAAGGCCCAAACCACCCAGAGCCCAAAGAGTGTTTGGCATCACTGAAGTCTTTCTGTCCGCGTGATCTGAAGACTTGTTACACTTGAGAATTGTGAATCCTCCAGCTGGTTAGGCATCGCGTTCTGAGCATCCAAGAGTCATTGTGGATTGCCGATGAATGAAGTCTATGAAGGTTTGGAAGTCTACCTTGAAGACTTACCAGAGTGATTGGACGGGGACTAAGTGTCTTAGCTCAAGGGGAATAAGGTGAAGACGCGGTCTTCTGAGTTGAATCTCAGCCTCCCTAACCAGACGTACAGTTGTCACAGCAACTGGAACTGGTCGAACAAATCACTGTCTTCTCCAAGCTACTGGTTCTATCTCTCACTTCTTTTTACTTACAGTTGTTCTTCGTGAAGTCATTGTCTGTTTGCATTATCTGTTTGACTTCACTGCGTGACTACTTGTTCTGATTGGCTTCATACTATCTTCTATCCTGATCCTTACTACCTAGCTGCTAATAGTCTTCGTGCTTTCACTTCATTGATTACTTGACTATGGCTTGCCTAGTGTAGTCTACCTTCCGCTGCATACGAATAGCGTCATTTCTATTGTTTGTCTTTGAAACTCCCATGTTTTGAAGACTTTCATAAAAATCGCCTATTCACCCCCTCCCCCCCCTCTAGTCGATAAACAGCTCTTTCAGGACTGTCCTGTGTGCTAAGGTAGCCAATGTGAATCTTTTTGCAGGGCGGGACAAGGTGTGGTGACACCTTTCCTCGTTGGGCAAATTCTCGATTAAATATACGCATGCTAGGTTAACCAAGGGTAATGGTCTTCACATAGCTAGAGGCGTTTGGAAAGCTAAAATTTCTCTTAAGGTTATAATCTCTCTGTGGCAAATGTCTCGTAATCGTCTACCTACTTCGACTGATGTAGCTAAGCACAACGGTACCTCCGATGGCGACTGGTTTATTTATGGTTCCCCGGAGGATGCGAACAACACTTTCTTTTGCTGCGACCTTGCCATTTTTGCTTGGAGCGTAGTTAGGGAGGCTGCTAGGGTAGCCTGGAATCCTAAGTCTTGTGTCGATCTCATAGCTTTTTTTTCGAAAAGGAGGCATACCCCCGGCCTGTGCATCTCTTGATGCACACAACCATTTATTAAAATAATAGGTTTCAAAAAGGTTCCAACAAGTAGTCTATGTCGATCTCCTAGCCTGCCTCGCTTCTCTATAGGGTAGCGCTATGAGAATTATGTGGACCTGTGTTGGGGCTCTTCTTTGGTCTCTTTGGTATATCCACAATAAAACAACCATCGAAGGTGTCTTCCCCTCGCATCCGACTGATTGTACCTTCAAATGCATAATTTTTCTGCAGCAATGCCATGCCGAACTGGAACGTTGAAAACTTGGAACTGGTGTTGCAAAGATATCGACACATTAATTGCATCACGAGAGCTCCTGTGGATGCTACTTAGGGTAATACTCCATCCGTAACTTAATATAAGATGTTTTTTGACACTATGACAGTGACAAAAACGTTTTATATTAAGTTACTGAGGGAGTAGTTTATTTTGCTATCCGGTGAGCCTGCGTGCTCGGGCAAGCTGTGAGTGTTGACTTAAGTTAGTTTAGTTGTTGTGTGAACCTATATTACTCTGTCTGTCTGTGAGCTTTATGATATATTAATTTAATGCAGGACAACTCCGGCGTCTTCATTCTAAAAAATAATAGAGATCGGAAGAAAATCCGACGAAGTTGATGCAATCATGCAAGTGGAACAGCCTGACACTTTCATCAAACGGAGCGATATGAGTGAGATCCTCAAGGCTCAGTTGACGAATATAATTATCACTGAATCCAAGTTTATCTACATATGTTTGTTACAGCATTAGTTGCACTCATTTTCTTTCGAGACCATGAAGGTGAGGTTCCAATCAATTATACACAAGATTGTCCCTTGTCCGGTGCTAAGCAGCTCTTAATCTCTTCATACAAATTACGCCTCACATCCATTTCATCAATCAAACAATCCCCTATGAATGTATACCTCAGTACTCTTTCACTACAAAATGCACAATTTCTTGACGCCAGATCCCACCATCTTCAGTTGGATTAATGGAAGCACCTTCAGCCGGAGATGTAGCTGTACAACTGTAGCCATGCCATGCCATGCCGCCGGTCACCAGCACCTGTCGGCGTCCCTCCACTTGAGGTACTCGACGCCACCGAGGTAGTGCGCGTACGCGCCGGCGATGACGAATAGATGGAACAGCTGGTGGCTGTGCCCGACGAGGTCGAACCGCCCGGGGAACCACCGCTCCGGCATGCGCGCCGCGTAGACGGCGGCGCCGAGCCCGTAGAGCGCGCCCATGAGCGCCTCGTAGCACGCCGTCACGGCGGCCTCCCGCCGGCCGCCGTACAGCACGAGCTTGTGCGCGACGGGGATGAGCCCCGACACGCCCATGCATGAGAAGAGCCCGGCGCGGAGCAGGCGGAACTCGGGCGCCTGGAACACCGGCACCAGCGACGCCGTGACCGCCGCGGCGCCGAAGGCGGTGATGAAGCCCATGTAGAGCCGCTGCAGCCCCGGATGGCAGAGGAAGGAGTAGTAGACGATCGGGTAGAAGGAGGTGACGATCAGGGCGGCGATGCCGGCATAGTCCAGCCGGAGCGTCACGTACGCCATTCTCTCCGAGTGGCACAGCACCAGGTGGCAAGCGCTGCTCGTAAGTAGGCACACCATGGCTCCGCACAGGTACGCGAACATCGGCCACCGCGTGATCGGATCGGCGGAGGCAGCGTCGTCCGCGGCCCGTGGCGCCGCGCTGGCGTCCTGCGGTTCATACGGTATTTAGCAGGGGAAGAGGTAGTACAAACTGAAGCTTAATTTGTCGGATAGGATAGCACACTCGCTGGAGTTAATTACGAACTCTCTTTGGTGCTCTCGAATAAAACTCAATTTTAGGTGACTTATTAAGAGGCAGTTGTGTAATTAGTGAAAATATATTTAAATTTTCGATAAAAAATATTTAAGTTTGTGAATGATACCCATCAAATTCTATACTCTACTCCCTCCGTTTCTAAATATTTGTCTTTTTAGAGACTTCAAATGGACTACCGCATACGGATGTATATAGACATATTTTAGAGTGTGGATTCACTCATTTTGCTCCGTATGTAGTCACTTATCGATATCTGCTTACAATATTGATGAACAAGGGTTCAAATGGACAGGGAATTGTGAATCAAGACAGGCACAAACCAAGGGACATCTAGTTATGCAGAGTTAAATGCAAAGGTGGTCCTAATTCTTTTTTCAAAATGTCAAGTCAGTCCCAATTATATGAAAATGATATCTCGGCATAAAATCTTTTGTAAAAATTTCATAAGAGGCCCTTTTGACCACTAACCCACATTGACTGGCCTAAGGGGCGCTTTGACCACAACCACGTTGACATAGGGCCCACCAGTCGTAAATGCGGGATGTGGATCTTTTCAAAAACACCTCACGATCATATTCCCTCCTATTCGTCTACTTACCTGTTCAAGCGAATCAGAAGCTATAGGCGGCATTAGAGGCCCGTCAAGACGCGATGATCATAGTCCAGCAAGTAACTTGTGGTGGTGTCTGTGAGGATGATGGTGCGACACATCTGCTAGTTCATGTGTCAGGTTGAGACTACGAACATGACTTGGTTGCTTGCACGACACAACAGGGCGAGGATGGCGGCGGCCCACTTGAAAAATGTGAGTGGCAGAGGAGAGCTTAGCGCGGGAAGGTTAGCCAGCTAAGGTTGTACCGTGTCTGGAGGAGGTGTCGTGGAGCCCTATATTCACTGTATGGAGGTGTCGTGGAGCCCTATATTCACTGTATGGAGGTTGGTGGTGCTAGTCGTGGCGGTGCTACATGCCACGAGGAGAAGCGGGAGGAGGGCAAAGGGACCAGGAGCTAACCACAATCATGTCGTGGTGCTTGGGGACGACAACGGAGCATGGAATTGATGGCAATAGGGTCCACCTCTCACGCCGCCCCAGCCTCCCGCGTGGTCCCTGCGGCTCTCTGGCCTCGACATCGACAATACCAACTCTCTGGCCACAGGGATGTGCATTCACATCGAACTAGAACT